>NC_056747.1:849670288-849850288 GCF_019279795.1 Protopterus annectens
AGTCAATCAGGTTCAGAAGACATGATCTGCCTTTCAGAAACCCAAACTGGGTAGGGTCCAGAGTTTGGGGGTTACCAATGTCTTTGTTTATGAGTTCCATGATGATACGTTCCATGGCTTTGCAGACCAGGCTCATCAGGCTAATAGGGCGATAGTTCCCAGGATCAGTGGTGGCTCCCCCTTTGTGGAGTGGGATAACTGTTGCTGTGCACCATTCAGTGGGCACAAAGTCTGATGTGAGAATGTGATCGAACATGGTGCTTAGGTGGGGAGCCAGTTCATTCTGAAGTTCGTGTAAAACGCAGCCTGGGATGTTGTACGGGCCCATAGATGCTGTATTTTTGGTTTTAGAGAGTGCAGCTTTTACTTGCATAGATGCGATTACAGGGAATCTGCATTCTTCCTGTATAGATATGGGCCCTTTAGGGGGTGAGAGGGAGGTAAATATTAGCACTGAACCTATCTGCCAGGATGTTGGCAATATTAGTTGGTTCTGTAATTTTCATGCCATTGTGCTGTAACTCAGAGCAGATCTGGGTGTTGCCATTGAGATTCCTGACATGCTATAGAATTCTTTGTGGTTTCCCTTAGAATCAGTGGCGATTTTGTTTTCATAGCTAGTTTTGGAGGATCTTATAAGGGATCACAGCTTCTTACTGAGGCTGACCAGGGAGCTCCTCCACTCATGGGATTTTACTCTCTTTTGCAACAGTTTCTTCCTTCTGTTGTAGAGTTCGTTTATAGCAGGGGACCACCGGATTGGCTTCCTTTTTTGGAGGATAGCGTCTTGGCTTTATTTAGGATAGCACGATCCATGCAGTCGTGTAAGTGCTTATAGAGTGCATTTGTGTAGGATTCAGCAGTTGTAACTGTATTGTCCATCTGCATGGGTGTCATGAAGTTTACCACTTCTGTCTTAAGAAGCATGAAGTTGGTTTTGGAGAATTTTTTTACCTTGGTTTCCTTAATGGTGGGTGGGGGCAGGATGCAGATATCTAGGGTGATTAGATTATGTTTGAATCTGACCAACGAGGAGTTGACTTCAGGTGTGAAACACCAGTCATTTATGTTGGCAATGACTAGGTCTAGGATATTGTTGCCCCTGGTGGGGATGTGGATAAGTTGATCCAGGGCATTGGAATTTATGAATTCCAGAAAGCGTTGAGCGAAGGAGTTGGTACATGAATAGTTTTCCCAGTTAATGGTGGGGTAGTTGAAATCGCTCATTATTAGGGTGTTTGGTTGAACCCTAATATTTTCCAGTATATCAAGAAAAAAGCAGTGGGAATCCTGGGGCATGGTGGGGGATCTGTAGCAAGCTACAATTTGGATTGCAGTTTTGCCCAGAGTTAGTTGCACTTGGATAACCTCGGATGCATTATGCTGCGCAACTAGCCTGGAGGTGTGGATATCCTTAATGAATATGGACACACCTCCGTCTTTGGTGTTCTGGTCCAGGTTAGATGGCCGAAAAGTGTGGTATGAGTTATAGCCTGGTAATGCAGGGGTGCTCTCTAGAGCCTTGAACCAGGTCTCAGTCACTGCACAGATATCGATGTTCTCCATTTTAAGGATTGCCTTGAGTGAGTGTATTTTGAGATTTAGACTTCTAGCATTGAGTAGCACACCCTCAGTTTTTGCTTGCCTGTTATGGTGGTGAATTTGTCATTTGAACCTTGCCTAAAAAAGGCACTATAGGGGCAGCAAGAGCCTTAGCCAGTATCCGGATCACTCCCATTGATTTATAATTACAAAAAAAGTGTGTCCTTACTTTCATACCATTAATAAGCACCTCATGTTTCTCTAAAATATACTGGCACAAATTGCATGCACCACAATTATAAGTACCCCAAGTCCTTTCACTAATGGTGGTATATATTTTGTCATCTGATTCTAGCATGTTCTTAATGCATTTAGCTTTTCTAGTGACAAATACTGATTTGGTTCCCAAAATGTCAGATATCCCTTCAAATGCTTGAAAAACAAGCCAGTATTGGTAAATAATATTCTGAATGTAACCATATTCTTCAGTGAAAGTGGTAATAAATGAACAATTATACCCATTATTTGTTTCTCTTTGATAAACCAAAGTTTTGTTATCTAACAAAATGGGAACCACCTCCTTCTGCTGTCTCTTCTGAAGGACTTCCCTCCATATTAAATCAACTAAATACGGGGGGGTAACCTCTAGTTGTAAATATCCCTTTCAAATTTACACATTCTTTGAAAAACATTTCTTCACTAGAGATCATACGGGCTAACCTTATATAGTGCCCCTTAATTGTTCCCCTCTTTTGGTGCATCGGGTGACAACTACTGTAGTGCAAAAGGCTATTGGAGTATGTTGCTTTCCTAAACACTGTGCTCTGTATACTTTTATCCATGTCATTCTTATAAATAAACACATTCAAATAGTTAATACTTATTGTACTATAATGGTATGTAAACTTTAAGTAAGAGATAGTGGAATGTACATATTCCAAAAATCTATCAGTGTCTACTTTACTAGCATCTCAAGCAATAAAAATGTCATCTAAAAACCACATAAAAATAATAAAGTGGAACACTTTCGTTGTTAAATATAAACTGCTTTTCATAAGTTCATAGGTTGGTACTGGGCTATCTGCCCGAAGGCATATATTAGCCCAGCCACGTTGTGCGGTATTCACCGCCCCTTTAGTAGTTCCCTAGTCCCTTGTACTAGCAGCTAGTACCCTTGGCCCCTATCTAGTAGTGCTGTTGGTGTGATCCCCGGTGTGAGCTTTCTGTTACCCATCCACTCATCAAGGTTCCTCTTGAAGAGTGATAGTGAGGGGCTCTGTCTTATGTAGATCGGGACCCTGTTCCATAGTAAGGGAAGTCTCATTTCCCATTGCAGTAATACTATGTTCACAAACACTGGGGCGCAGCTTGCCCCCATAGCAACCCCGCTTTTTTGTTGAAAAAATTGCCCATCCAGATGAATAAAATGATATTTTAAAACCATATCTAACAATACATCAAGCACATTAATTTCATTAGCGTTAAAATGGCCAGATTCGTGAATAAAATCATGAAACATTTCTTTTCCAACATCTTGTGGGATAACATTAAATAAATTTACTATATCTATAGTAACAAATGCTAAACTAGTACTGTATTTACTTTTTCTCAATTTTTCCAGAAAATCCCAAGAATCTTTCATAACATGGGGATAACCAGATACCAACATTTTTACTTTTTTGTCTATATATACAGCCATGGGGTGAGTGATAGAAGTTCTAGCACTCACGATAGGTCTCATAGCAGGGTACCACAAACATTTATGTATTTTTGCGATCCCAAAAGGGGGGGGGGGACCACAGGGAATTTAACTTCTAAGAATTCATACACTTCTCTAGAAATTTCTTCTTGTTCCAAGATGTCTAACAAAATAAATCTAATTCTAGAATAACATGAATAAATACAATTCAAAGATGCTTGCTCATAAAAATCTTCATCTAGTACATGTTCAAACATTTTATTAAGATGATCTTGTTTGTTCATAATCACTATCCCTCCTCCTTTATCTGGCTTCATGACTCTAATCATTTTGTTTTGCACAAGTTGTTCTAGTAAGCATTGTTCAGAAATAGTCAAATTAGTTTCACTTGTGAACATTTTTACCACTTAGCAATTTTCTAAAATTAAATTCACATAGCTTCTCAAAAATAACCAGGGGTGTAGATAACACAGGATTAAAAACGCTATTTCTCAGAATATTACTAATGTGATTGTTGTCGACACTTTTAAACAACAAAATTCAAGATACAAAAAACTAAGAAATTAAAACAAAAACAACTGGCAACTTCACTGAAGACTGAATCCACAAAGTTTAATGAAGTGCTTTTCGTCCAAATACTTCTTTGAACTTCATCAGATACTAACATTTACAAAAATCAAGTTTAAATAGTCATGTTAAACCATGATTAAAATCAGCTGTCTCTCCATTTTAAAATTTAAAGGAATAGTATTTAAAATAACATTGTGAACATAATATGCATTTTCCTGTTTTTTAAAACTGCCTTATTTAACAAGCAAGTGAATACATTTATTGCAGCAGCAATATAGTGGAAATCATATACAAAAATTGTGTGAAAATGTAGAGTCTTCTCATTTATCCAACCTTACATTATAAACATTTTCAAGTGAAAAATTAATAAGTAAAACATAATTTCTATAATGTTGTTACTACAATATTTCATCTCATTAAACTTTTTAGTTTTAAACAACATGTGATAGAACACATGTCGTTCAATCCTGGAAAGTTATAAGCATTGAGACGAATTTGCCAGAGCAATTCCAACTTTTCTAATAATAAGGTGAATGGACCCCCACTTGGATTACTGTCCACTTGATCAAGTATCCAGAATTTAAATGCATGTTCTGGATATTGTTCTATATGCTTTTCTAAAGCATTGTCCAGTTTGTGTTTACTAATACAATATATATGTTCGGATATGCAGTCTCTCATTCTACTCTCAGTTTTACCGATGTAGAATGAATCACAATTTTGACATTTAGCCACATATACTTTCATTTTGGAGTTGCAATTAACTTTTCTTCTGTTACTCAAATGTGTGTTGTTTATGTGCAGTGATATACCTACATGAATGTATTTGCAATAGGGGCAACTACCACATTGTTTCATCCCTATTGCATACGATTGGATCCTGCACTCACCTTCAAATATATTCTTGAGTGTTCTACCTTTCATAGTAATGAATCTTGGTTCTGTACCCAATTTGTCCACTATTAGTTTGTCCTCTAACAGAATATTCCAATTTTTTTATCAGTATGATTTTTTTATGTGTCGATAATCAAGGTTAAAAGTTGTAATATAGCTCATTGTGAAATCAGTTTGGTTCATACCTGTCCCAATGATTGTGTCCTGGACCTGATTTTCCATATCAACCTATCATTCATAGAATAGTCATTCAACCCAGTAGAGTATTGTATACTCAGAATGGGTAAGTACACACCATTAATTCTTTTCTCCACAACTTCTTCTATTAGTTTGTCAATCAAAGTACTCGGGTATGCTCTTTTTGTGAATATTTTTTTTCAAAAACTGGCACTTACTATGGAAGTCCCCATCTGTAAACACCATTCTAGCAGCCCTTACTAATTGACCCTTTACCACCGATCTTTTATGGTGGTAAGGGTGTGCACTTGTATAGTGCAAGAATGTGTTTGAATAAGATGGTTTCCTATAAATTTTAGCTTGGTATCTCTTTATAACATAAGTTTTGGTAAGTTGAACATCTAAGAATGCAATTTCATTTGGGTCAAAATTATATGTAAACACCAAGAAGTCTGTAGTCTCATTAAAATAATCAATGAGATTTTTTGCCTCTTCATGTTTCCCTTTTAGTAGTAAAAAGATGTCATCCAAATAACATGTAAAATAAATTATTTTTGAGGCTATTCCTTCCTTATTGAGTACAAATTGATGTTCCCAGTAGCTTATAACCAAATCCATGAAGCTAGAGCCACAGGGGGAACCCATGGCTACTCTGCTTTTTTGCAGGTAATAGTTTCCTTTAAAATAAATGTAGTTGTGGGATAGAACTGTCTAGAAGTTCTTCCACTAGACTGATGTCATTCTGAGGAGCCCCTTTCTTCCTTAATAATTGACTAACCCACTCTATGCCCAATGCTTGTGGTATTGACGTATATAAGTCCTTACGTCTACTGTAAGTAAAAGGGAAACATGAAGAGGCAGAAAATCGCATTGATTATTTTAATGAGACTACATACTTCTTAGTATTTACATATAATTTTGACCCAAATGAAATAGCAAATTACCAAAAGATCGGTGGTAAAGGGTCAATTAATAAGGGCTGCTAGAATGGTGTCTACAGATGAGGACTTCCATACTGAGTGCCAGTTTTTGAAAAAATTATTCACAAAAAAAGCATACCCGAGTACTTTGACTGACAAACTAATAGAAGAAGTTGTGGAGAAAAGAGTTAATGGTGTGTACATACCCATTCTGAGTATACAACACCCTTCTGGGTTGAATGACTATTCTATGAATGATAGTCAGGTTGATATGGAAAATCAGGTCCAGGACACAATCATTGGGACAGGTACGAACCAAACTGATTTCACAATGAGCTATATTACAACTTTTAACCTTGATTATAGACACATAAAAAACATACTGATAAAAAATTGGAATATTCTGTTAGAGGACAAACTAATAGTGGACAAATTGGGTTCAGAACCAAGATTCATTACTAGGAAGGGTAGAGCACTCAAGAATATATTTGAGGGTGAGTGCAGAATCCAATCATATGCAATAGGGATGAAACAATGTGGCAGTTGCCCCTATTTGCCCCTGTATATGCCCCTGACTCTTTATATTTTTACACAATTTTTGTATATGATTTCCACTGTATTGTTGCTGTGATAAATGCATTTACTTGCTTGTTAAATAAGGCAGTTTTAAAGAACAGGAAAATGCATATTATGTTCACAATGCTATTTTAACTACTGTTACTTTAAATTTTAAGATGGAGAGACAGCTAATTTTAATCATGGTTTAACATGACTATTTAAACTTGATTTTTGTAAATGTTAGTATCTAATGAAGTTCAAAGAAGTATTTGGATGAATAGCGCTTCATTAAACTTTGTGGATTCAGTCTTCAGTGAAGTTGCCAGTTCATTTTACTGTTAAACAGCAGTTTGAAATTGAGCTTTCTAAAGAACAGTTTTAAATCCACCATTGAAGTCTCAATTCTAGCATGTGTTGTAGAGACAAAAGTGAGCCCTTTACTCAACAGACTCACTATATTTTCATTGAATGCAATATCTGTAAAGTTATATACTTTCTAGTCACTACTGGCATTAGTTAAAATGTTAGGCAAAGCCTCATGCACAGTACTTGCTGTTCCAAAGTTATCTAATAGTTCTGTGGATGCTGGTAATATGAATTCCACTTCTCGTATCTCCCTCTGGCTCACTCTCTGTTCCATGTATGCTGGTTCCAATTCTGTTGGTGAAAATTCTGTTTGTTGTTCCCAAAATGGTTCCTGTTCTGGTTCCTGAGCCTCTCTGATCTCCTGGGAGGAGCTGCATCTAAAGGGGTCGCCCCTTCCTCTTGGTTCTCTATATGCTCTGCTTCTTCCAATGAGGGATTCCCTTCTGATACTCTGTTGTCTTGGTTCCGCCCTTCTGACACACCCATTGGCTGTGGGTATGCTTTTCCCTCTTGGTATTCCCTTCTATCTCTGTCAAGTTTTTTACATTTTCTTTTTTGAATGTCAGTTACTATATGGTCTATTCTGCCAAAAACTGCAGAGTATTGCGTCCCTTGTACAGAAAACAGCACATCTTTTTTGATTTTATTGTCCAGCCCTTCGGCTTTTTTCATAATATTATCTAGTTCAATCTGGTTGCGCTTTCTAAGTAGTTTTAGTAGTTCCAAACCTTGTTTATTGAATAGTTCTATCAAATCCAAATGCAAAGGTGAACCAGCTAAAAACCTATTCGGGTATTTCCACATCTAAGTCCCTTAGGGACTCTCTCACTGTGAATACATTCAGATCAAAAGGCATTTTCTACTTGTAGTTTGTAACATTTAAGCAACACCTTTTCAAAAGTAGTTAAAGTTTCATTGTATGAGCCTGTTTCACTACTTACATGCAGCAATTGAATAGTAAAGTGCAACAAGTTGTTTAAGTTAATATTGACTGTTCGTTCAATATCGGAATTCATCGATGAATAAGAAGAAAGATTCTTTAAACAGGCAGGTGTACGATGGTATTCTGTAGCAGTAGATGAAGCAGCTACTGGTCCACTAGACCATTTAGCATTTGACTTTACCTCAGCATTCCATCCTCAACCTCTTTTCCCATTTTTGCACATGAGGTTGGGGTGTCACTTCAACAGTGACAATCATCTCGAGCCAAGGTTTACATAACCAAGTGGCTAGCCCTGCTGTGGTAGTTCATCCATACTACTCAGTAGCACACATACTCACCCCTAGGGGCAATTTAGAGTGTCCAATCCACCTAATGCATGTCTTTGGAGTGTGGGAAGAAACCGGAGCACCTGGTGGAAACCCACGTGACCGCAGGCAGGACATGCAGACTCCGCACAGTAGGTACCCCAGCCGAGAATCAAACCAGAGAACCTCTTGCTGTGATTATCAGTTATTTATTTATTTTAATTATTTTGCACTGGGATGGGACCAGGAGCCTGGAGGTTCTTTTTTCTTTTCTGCCAGCTACACTACCTGGGAAAAAAGAATCAAAGAAAGTATGGAAAGGTGACTCACTCACTAAGCAGCAGGTAAGAACAAATTAAGGAAGAAAAACAGAGCAAGCAAGAAGTGAGTGCTGCCTGCCTACTGCATTAGCACTGACTGTAATACCCCTCAACTTCAAAGCCTTAGAAATCTGGAGGAAAATAAAGATAATGGGGATAAAGCACAGAAATCAGGAATAAAGTTTACCTTTTGCTCTTTTATACAATTATAAAGTTGCTGGAATTATAGGCTTTTCATTAGCATGCATTTTCTAAAGAATATAACATTTAAAACTCAAATATATGTCATTATTTAGTGACTTAACAGGGAGAAATCTTAATTATAGTTTTTATGAACTTGGAAAGTTGTTAAAATATTTAGTTTTTGATTCTTCAAGTTTTGAGATGGGGGGACGCCAAATGAGGGTCTCGATCCAGGTTCCAAATGACCTAGCTACACTTATGCTTGAGGGCTCCCCTACATATGCTCAAGGTGAAACTTCTCAAGCATCAGTAGCTTTCAGGGAAAAAAAGACAAATGGCAGAACACAGCAAATCATTACCAGCTTGAGTTCTAATTTTGCTGTGGCAATAACTCACTTCTTTAGGGAGATTCCTCCTTTGTTTGAGTTGGTGTAACCACAGAATTTGTATATATAAGTTTGGAGCTTGTGGGGGACTTGCCACCCCTATAAAAAAAAAAAAAAAAGATTTTTTCACCCTTTTGGATTTCAGGCATTTTTTTGGCCTTTTGGAGCATCGACTTTCAGGAAGTCTGCATTTCATAGTTGAACCTGCTTGAGATATCTAAGAAACATTATAGTAGGGAACTAATTGTTTTTATCTGTTTACTGTGTACAAGGCACAAAGGTTTCTCAATGGATACAGAGCTCAAGAAACTTAACAGCATGTGATGAGAACATGGTAACAATTAATGAAACTTATCCTCCCATGATGGTAGGATGATAATTCTGTAGCATAAGGAGTAAATGGAAGTTACAGGAAAACTTACTAATGAGCACTTTTTTTTGGGGGGGGGCAGCAGAATCTATACATTTTAAGATACAGTGACATGACCTATATACAAGAAAAAAAATCTGTGATTCAGCAGTGAATGGAGTTAGTTCTACCAACATTTGGCACAATATTTGTATTTTATACTGAGAACACCTGCATCTTTTAAATAATCCAAGCACTTCACTTGTTTTATTAATTTATTTTTGTTACATAGTCATTGAACATGAGGCACTCAAGCTTTCTGAGGGAAGTTAATTCTTTATATCTTAGATATCTGGAATTCTGTCTAAAGTTCTGCACTGTGTGGAATACTAAATTAAGAGTGATTTAGTGCTTCCTAATTACTTGTACAGTTCACACATTTTTAATTTAAAAGTTCCATAAGTTATCTGCAGGACTGACTGTGAGTAACTTTAACCTCCTCACCTCTACCTCTCGGTAAAATATTCCATTACAAAGACAGCAAAGAGAAGGCTTTTTATTTGAGTTTACACAAGGAGAGGGCAGGCAGGTGACTTTAAATCTGCACAAATCTGTAGCATATCGAAAATGAAGCAATGAGAACCACACACTGGTGTCAGACATTCAAATCTATCTGTAATAAAAGGTTGTTTTTTTAACTCTACTCTGTGCTGCCTAATCCAAACTACTGCAAACACACATTTGTATTACTGGCAGAGAATCAGGATTAAAATATAGGGTGTCTTTTAATCAAAAGGTTTAGCAGACTAAATGTATAGGGACAATGTGCTATGATTTAGAAGTGTCATATTCTTAGTAACACTCAGAATTGCAAATACAAATATAAAGATACTGTGGAAGATATTTCTTTAGTCACAATTAGGTGAATAAGCTTTCTTTATGCTCAGGTTCTTACAGAAAACTGATTAAATTTGTCAGAAGCAATGATAGTGATTTAATAGTCTTTCACAACAGCATGTGTTGCTGTGATGTTATTGAATCTGCAGTATCCTTTTAGTGTAGATCTGTCCTGGTGAAAAGGATTTTATTTGTGGATATAACAGTGTGGGTTATTATTAATTACATTTCAGGGCCAATCTAGGAGTATCTCATATTTAACAAAATTTACTTCAGATGAAGCAATGGCAACATTTCTGTATAAAGGCTTGAAGAAATGAAGCATGAAGCATGCATCTTAACCTTCCCTTTTATTTACCATAACCCCAGTAAAGGAACAAAGTGTCAGTGGGTATCTGGAGCGTTGTTTTCTGTCATCTTCAATACCCTTTTAAGGGTAGAATTATAAAAGATATGCACTGTCACATTCTCCTGTTTAGATGCACATCTGGAAGTTCACTTGTCACAAAAGTCCTCAATGACTAATGCAACAGATATCACTATGATATACATAAGACTGTGTCCATGCAAATAAGTAATTACTGCAGTATTTTATTTATTTAGTTATACATTTGTTAACCAGTTAAGCGCACTTGCCCAAAGACCCTTTTCAGCCACTGAAACCTGGTGCCTTTGTATGCCAACAACACAGCTGCAGAAATATCATGTGTACTCAGGCCACAAAATTATACGTATTTAACCCTTTGGCCAAAGTACCTTTGAATGCCTTTCTTCCACTACCAGTAACTATCACTGATTACCGCTATCATATGTGTTAAGGAGGGCTAGCGTCCCTCCTATCCCCAAAATATTAATTTCATAGTTTTAGAAAATAAAAAGTAATGCTGTATTTTCAATGAAAAAAGAGAGAGAAAAAAAGAAAAATGTTAAATTACAGACTATGACCTTATAAAATTCTAAGAAATATACATTTAATATATTGGAATACTTTATATTTTTTCACACCTAACTTTACATTTCTGTAAGAAGGTGAGGAGTTAATGTGCTGCCAGCCCACCTTACAAGCTATATTAATGATCATCTTTGTTTTAAATATATTTTTTAAGAACAGTGCTCCATGTATATAACAGTAATATGGACAATGTGCATGTATGATTTTATTATTTATTTGTTAATTAAATAAGCCCATTGGACTCAAGTATCCATTTTGAGGGGGAGAACCAGGATCATTGCCTGGTTAAGTGCTTATTTGAAAACTGAGAGAATCAAACCCAGGCTCTTTAACATTCTAAGCTAAACCGTCATATTGAGAATGCTATTCATAGAAAATGTAAGAAAATACCATGGAGGGATGCTAACTATTGTTTCTGCTAACCTTGTCACCACAGAATATCCAAAATCTGCTACCTTTGGGGAATAAATAGTTTGACAATAAACAGTTGGGGTGGAAGGTCATTATGACAAAGATTTGTTTATATGGCAGAAGGAGACAGTCATTATACTCTGGCTTTCAATTGCTTTCAGTATTCTGCCTCCTTTCCATTCCTGTCCCTTGTTGCATTTTCCGTACCAGTCCCATTACCTCTTCAGTTCCTTTATGGGTTCCCTCTCCACTATGTATGCCAGAAGACCACTAGACTTCTGCTGGTGGAGTAGTTTTGCAGATTCAGGGAGCTGTTTATCTTTACAGTCGGTTGTGCTCCTTTCTTATCATTCGTTCCTGTTCAGAGTAACCCTTTCCCATCTCCCTAACCTGATCTCATATGCCCATATTATATCCATCCTCTAACCTGTAATCTCTGGGAGGAAGAGCTACATTTATTCTAGTCCCTGTTCCTACCTGTTTTCTTCCAAACCATTCTGATGACTTTCATCTGGACACATTACAGAAGCCTGATGTATCCTTGCTTTCCCACTAAAACTACACAAAGTATTTAAAGTGTGGCCTGATTAATGTCCGGCATAGCAGTGGCATTACTTCTATGCTTCTGAAATCTCTCTCTTTGAAGATGCATCCAAGCAATCTGTTTACTGCTGGAATGGTGCTTTACTTCTGACTTTTACTCCGAGTGTGACAATACTCCCATATTCTACTCCCAGTGTGATAATACTCCCATATTCTACTCCCAGTGTGACAATGCTCCCATATATTTTTTCTGATCTAGCACTATCACATTGTACTTCCCTAGCTGATGTTTCTCGTGAATTTTGCAGTTGTAGCCTAAGTACCATACTTTGCATTTTTCTTCAATAAATCTCATCTGTCGTCTTTCTACCCACTTGGTCATCCTTTCAACCTAATACCATACTCATGGGTGACTTCCATTAACCCACTGTAAACTGGGACACTTACACAACCCCAAACGTACAGGCCCACAGATTCCTGGACTTTATAACAAAAACACCCTGGACCAGATATGCTGGATTCACCCTAGTGTAGTGTCCCCTCTATTAAAGTCTGACCACAAAGTTGTCTCCTTCATAATAAAGATCAGTTCAGTGACCCCAGGTAACCCTGTAACATTTAGGAACCATGTTAAGGCAAACTTCCTACTACTAAGTGATAACCTGTCAACATTTCAAGCATCCCCCAAACTCTGGGAACACAGCTGCATAAGCAGAATTGTTCACGGAATCCTTGTAAAGTCATGTCATTTAATGCATAGAAGCAGCTGTGCCTACCAGAAATAAGTCCAGAACTAACTCGAAAGACAAACCACCTTGGTGGAATCTGAACAAAGAGTTTGTACAACAAAAGGGAAAAAGGTCATTGCTAAGATTAGGCAGTGCTATGCCTGGCATGATAAAAACACTTTTAACAATCTAAACATACAACAAAGAGGGCAAATTAAGTCTACTAAAGCCAAATTTGAAGTAAAGATAGCCTCCCTGGCAAAAGATAACCATAAAACATTCTTTACCTATGTTGGAAACCTCAAAGGCAGCACACAGCAATGTGTAGAACTGATTTAAATGGAGCCCCTACACAGAGCCAGAAGAGATAGCAAATCTGCTGGCTAACAAATTCAGCTTCAACTTTATTCCACTCTCTCCCCTGTCTTCCCCCAGGAAATGTTATCAAAGAGACCCCCCCCAACTATCACTGGACAGAAGGTCCTAGATGCACTCTCTATGGCCAAAACATCACATCAGTGGGCCCCGATAATATGCAAGAATGCCTCCTAAATAGCTAGAAACATGACCTATCTGGACTACTGGAGTCATTGTTTAACCATAGCCTCTAGACAGGCTTTGTGTCTCATGAATGGAGAAGTGCAATGGTCATCTCTGTACAGATCCCAGACTCTGACTAGTCTCATGTGCAAGGACAGAATTATCATGGAAATTATTAAAAGGGGCATAGAAAACCTTCAAACACTAGATCCACTCAACCAGGTGGACTTCTGATAGAGGGTCACCAAGGCAATTGATGAAGGTAAAATGGTGCATATTGCCTACCTTGACTTGGCTAAGGCATTTGATACAATACTCCGCATGGGCATTGTAAACAAACTCATGGATATAGGCATAGAACCCCTTTGCTACATGCTGGATAGCCAGCTGGCTCTCAGATAGGACCCAGGAAGTCAGATAGGGGAGACTACCTCCATAAAGAGGCTGGTTACTAGGGGAGTCACTCAGGACTCTGTACTTGGTCCACTCCTTTTTGGCATCTACTTGTTGGAAATCAAGGTCAGTGTCAGGGACTGCTGGCTGACCATGTTTGTAGATAATTGCAAATGAGAAGCAGTCACAGAATCCCCCTAACACCCTAACATCATACAAGAAAGGCTAATACAGACAAATGGCTGGTGCCAAAGCTATTGCTTAAAACTCAGTACCAAGAAATGCATAACAGTATCCTTTGGGAAGTCAGCCATCCCAGGAAATTGCCTCATATATAATACACCTCTAAGAGCAGAACCAGTAGTCAGAGATTCAGGTACGTATGTAAATAGTAACCTGACTTCCAACCAACATTTGTCTACGGTAGTAAGGAAATCATTCTATGCTGCTCAGTTTATAAGCAAAGACAGGTCATCTAGGTCCAAGAAAGTCATTATTCTACTGTATTTGACCCTCATTCGACCCATCATTGAGTGCACTGCTCCCTTCAGTATGTACCTGACCAGGCACATGCAGCAACTGGAACATCCACAGAGGATCCACACAAATCGAATACAGAGTGCAAACAGCATGAGCTATGCAGATCCTCTCAATACCCTGTCTCTATCCTCTGTTTCTTACAGATTGTTGAGAGGTTATCTATGTTTGGCATTCTTGGATCCCATTCTGATGGACATTTGCATATCCGCAAAAATGAATAACATCAGAATTATTTAATCTAGAGATTTAAACTTTGTCTGTGACAGAAATGGGACATGTTGAAGGGACAAGAATGTGACTCGGAGAATTTTCCTTCTCTCGAATAGGTTTCCCATCCATGTGAAGCAGAGGTCTTCCCTAACCCTATTCAAGAGAAACCTTGACCAGCGGATGGGAAATTGGAAATAAACTTCTGGCCCAACACCTATGTCTTTAATGGGCAGAGGCAGCCTGTAAATCTTGTCCTAGCTTAAATATACCTCTTAAAATAACTTCTAAGGCACATAAAACTGTGGGATACATTTGGGAAGCCTGGCTAGACTAACAAAGGCCAGCACATAAACTTCTGGGATGCATTTGGGATACTTGGCTAGGCAAATAATGGTCATTAGCCAGGTATACAACTGTGAACATATAGCATTCCAGGTCTTTCATTATCAGCAGCAACTTCTGATCATGTTCTTTTGAATCCATATCTGCTGTCCCACAAACTAAAAAAAGTTATGGTAAGAAACTTTCTGCAAACATTTCATATTCAGCGTGTGTTTATATAAACCCCAATGCTTTTGATATAAGAAGCAAATAAAAGATGGCAAAATGTTTCAACTGTTTGACACTGGCTTCTGTTTATTTTTCCATGTGCTCCCTGGACTTTATATTTTATGCTTCTTCATTCTTTCCTCTTCTCATGAGTTAAGCACAAACTGCTTCCTTATTAAACAATCAATGGCTTTTTCTCCTCTTTCTATATTACTCTGTCCTTATTTCCCCGCTTCAGTTTATGCTACACATCTTCCACCTGCCAAGCCCTCATGACTCTCTTCCTTTCCCAGTTAATGTAACTTTCTTCCTGAGCTACAGATGACATTTCTCTAATTCTCTAATTCTAAATGTTTACTCTATTCCTAGGTCCATAGGTGTATACTAGGCTAATACCACTAGGGCACTTATAAACCTAGCTGTGCAACCCAAATGTGTCCCAAAAATTTGATTTATGTAGGTGGTGATTTATTGACTGACCTCTGTCTATCACAGACATAGGAGTCAGACCGGGGGTGACTTTTGGAATACCCATCCATTGGTCCAAGTTGCACGTAAATAGTGATAGGGAGGAACTCTGCTTCACATGGATGAGGAGCCTGTTCCAGGAAAAGGGAATTCTCTGAGAAACATATCTGTCTCTCCAACATGTCCTGTTTATGTCACAAGTAAAATTTAGGTCTTTTAATGCAGTAGTTATGATGTAGTTTGTTTTGTAAATGTGCAAAAGGTTTATCAAAACAGGGTCCAGGGATGCCTTGTATGTCAGGCAAAGATCACCTCTCAGAAGTCTGTATGATACCGAGTACAGAGACAGGGCTTAGTGTAGGACATTGTGTTTACTCCTGATATTCTTTTTGAAAACAACCTTTGTGGAGATCCCATTTGCTGTATGTGTTGGGTCAGGTGCATTCCTAATGGGGCATTACACTCAATGATGGGTCTGATGAGGGCCGAGTATACTGGTATGATGGCCCCTCTGGATCTAGATGCCATGCCCTTAATTATAGCTTGAGCAACATGGAAGGATTTTCTTACTACCTTGGACACATGCTGGTCGAAGGCTAGGTTTCTGTTTACATGAGTTCCCAGATCCCTGACTAGTGAATCAACTTTTAAGAGTGTTTTATTGATGATGAACCATTGTTTGCAAAAGTAAAGAAAATAAAAGCGCTACTACAGTGAACAGTCCTGACTCCCCCGTTTCCTCAGGACTATATATAACGTTTAATATATACATGTACACACACAAGCACACACACTCACCCGCACACATACTAGGCATGGAAAATTAATACAGCTGACATGAAAGTCTTTAATATAAAACAGTTGTATTCACACAACATAACTTAAATGCTGTATTTTTTCAAAATAAAATTAACATCTGTGATCTTATAGAAAGTAAAAAAAACAGCACATTTAACAAACGTGTACTGGAAACAACTGAAAACACAAAGTCTCTGGTTCATGTCTTCTCTGGACAAACAGGGTCTAGGTCTCTTATGCTGGTAAACTGATTTGGATGTAATGTTTCTTCTCCAGTGCTGTTACTCTGGGCATCCAATCTCCGTCTCCTAGGCTGCTAACCTGGTCTTAACTCTTTTAGACTACTCTCACTTTTCTCTCTGACTTTAGCTGTACAAGTCATTCTTTGCTGATGCTTGGATCTAATTGTCAGTTATATTTTGGTTTAACCTTAAAGGGATAACTATAGCACACATTATATATGAGCAGATATTTATTATATGCACAATATACAGAAGCAAAACCAGTACAGTTTTTACAAGCAGCTAAAATTTATAAACTGCACTGATGAAAACTATCATGTTACATTTAACTCCTCCAGGTTAAAACCACCTCTTGCTAGCCCTTGGGATGATCTATTACATCCTTGACAGACTATTCACATTTTAATGATCGGACTTTAAATTTGAAGGGCTGCAGTGACAAGGCCCACCTACACAACTTTATATTGCATTTTGCTGGTAGAGGCACTGTAGGAGAGCATGATCAGTTATGAGGTTAAACTCCTTACCTATCACCCAAACACCCATTTGGTATGTAGTCACTTGCATTCAGTGGCAGAATACTTAGCCTTTGTCCTGACCAGCTCTATACTTAAATTTACCCAACACAATGCATCTGAAATTCTCCAGGTGCAACCAGCACTAGATAAGACTGCAATCCAAATTGTATCTTGCTACAGATCCCCCACCATGCCCCAAGATTCTCATTACACCTTTCTAAACATGCTGGAAAATATTAAGATACAACCAAACACCCTAATACTGGATGATTTCAGCTACCTTGCCTTAACTGGGAAAACTACTCGTGTACCAACCACTTTGCTTAACGGTTCTTGGAATTCATAAATTCAAGTGCCTTAGAGCAACTAATTCATAGTCCCATCATGGGTACCAATATTCTAGACCTGGTCATTACCAACATGGGAGATTGATGCTTCACACCAGTGGTCACCCCCTTGTTGGTCAGATCAGACCATAAGCTAATCACCCTTGACATCCACATCCCACCCCCACCCCCTTTAAGGAAACCTCCATAAAAAACTTCTCCAAAGCCAACGTCATGCTTCCCAAGTCAGAAGTAACAAACTTCATGACACCCATGCAGATGGGAACTGGAAGTTCAACTGCTGAATCCTACACTAAGGTGCTGTATGAGCACATTCACTCATGCATGGACTGAGCCATCCCAAATAGAAACAAGACACTGTCCTCTAAAATAAGGAAGCCAATCTGGTGGTCCCCTGCCATAAACAAGCTGTACAACAGAAGGAAGGAACTGTTGCAAAAAAGAGGAAGAACCCAGGATTAAAAAAACTCCCTCACCAGCCTTAGTAGAAAGCTGAGATCTCTTATAAAATCTTCTAAAGCTAGTTACAAAAACAAAATCGCCAAAGATTCCAAAGACAACCGCAAGACATTATATAGCTATGTCAGGAATCTAAATGACAATACTCAGATCTGCTCTGAGCTACAGCAGAATGGCACTAGATATACTGATCTCAATGATATTGCCAATATCCTGGCAGATAGATTCAGTGCCAACTTCATTCCCCTCTCAGCCCCTAAAGGGCCCATCTCAATACTGGAAGAATGCTAAATTCTGGTAATCATGGCCAGTCAGGTAAAAACCACACTCTCTAACGCCACAAATACAGCGTCCATGGGACCAGACGACATCCCAGGCTGTGTACTGCATGAACTACAAAATGAACTGGCACCTCACGTATGTGTCGTGTTTAATCATAGCCTCAACTCGGGCTTCGTGCCCACAGAGTGGTGCACAGCTACAGTCTTCCCACTCCACAAAGGGGATCCACTTTGGATCCCAGGAACTACCGTCCCATCAGTCTGACGAGCCTGATCTGCAAGGCCATGGAACGTATTATCATGGAACTTATAAACAAAGACATTGACAACCTTCAAACACTGGACCCCACCCAGTTTGGGTTCGTGAAAGGCCGATCTTGCCTTCTGAACCTGATCGACTTCTTTGAATCAGTCTCCAGAGCTGTAGATGAGGGTAAGGTGCTTCACACAGCCTACTTGGACATCGCCAAGACTTTTGACACTATCCCCCACTCTGGAATCATAGATAAACTTACTAAGCTGGGTATTAATCCCTACGTCACTTGATGGCTTGCAAACTGGATTACTGACAGAACAGACACTGTAAAAGTAGCCAACTCCAAATCCAGCTCCAGACAAGTGACAAGTGGTGTACCGCAGGGTTTTGTCCTGAGACCCCTCTTGTTTGGCATCTACTTCTCTGAAGTACAGGCCAACACTAAGGGACTCTGGCTTACAAAGTTCGCAAATGACTGTAAGCAGGGAGCCATTATTGAATCCCCAAATTACGTGAATATACTACAAAAGGGCCTTACCAAAACAGATGCCTGGTGCCAGAGCCATGGGCTCAAGCTATAGTTGTCCCCTTGGTAAAAAAACACATACCTGTGAACTACCACATAGGTGGCAGTACACTAAACACCAAAAATGTGATAAGAGACCTAGAGACACAGGTGGACAGTGGTCTCACCTTTGATAACCACATAGCCACAACAGTTAGAAAATCCTTCTACGTGGCACACCTCATCACTAAGGGCTTTTCATCCAGAAAAAAGGAGGTCTTGTCCCTCTGTACTCATCCCTCATTAGCCCCATTATAGAATACAATGCCCCATTTGGTATGTACCTCACAGGACATCTGCAACAACTAGAAAGGCTGCAGAAATACCTCACAAAATGAATCACAGGCCTAAAGCAGATGCCTTATGCTGACCATCTAAAAAAACTCCAGCTATACTCTGTCACATATCGCCTACTCAGAGGCAATTTCTGCCTATCATACAAGGCCATGTCAAACCCAGAGTTGTTGGACATGCTACACTTCAAGAAATCCCTGTCTTTCCGAGCCACACGCTCCAGGGATCTTAACCTTGCCATCACAATGAATAGTACATGTTGGAGGGATAGGTTCCTGACCCAGAGACTCCCCATACTCTGGAATAGGCTGCCCATACATGTCAGGCAGAGCGCCTCAATGGCCCTCTTCAAGAGGAACCTTGACAATTGGATGGGAGATAGGAAATTCACCCTGGGGATCACATCAGTAGCCCTGCTAGACAGGGGTCCAGGAAAGTTAATATTTGTGGGAAGCAATAGCCAGGGAATCGTTATGGCTAGGCTTGTACAGGCCCTAGGGCCTATAGCCTAGTACCTACCTATGAACTTATGAACCTATGAACCTATAAGAATTCTGCTCGCAATTTGTCAGCAGCTAAGGTGGTAGGTTTTAGTTTTTTCAGTAGTTTCTTAATAAAATCTGTAGAGACAGGTAGGAATGTTAAGCCTTCAAAATCATTTTGATACAGAGGTGTCTGGTTCTGGGGTGGACAGTTTTGTGCATTAGCAAGAGCAAGAATGGATTTGGTGAAGAATTTGTTAAAGGATGTGGCAACACTGAGAGAGTTATCAGTTATGGGTGGGAGTTCTGGATTTTCCAAGATGGAGAATGTTATTAATGGCTGTCCAGAATTTTTGGGGGTTATTTTGGTATTTGGTTTGTATATTATGGTAGTAGTTAATTATATCTAATTTAATATATTTTTTAATTTATTATGGAGTTCAAGATATACTTGGTTGTCTGTATGAGAACTGGTTTTATGCCAGTGGTCCCAGGCATTATCTCTGGATTTCAGAAGAGACCTAGTCTCTTTACTAATCTAGGGGGCATGGCTGGAGTTTACCCTGATGGTTCTGGTGGGGGGCTTGGGAGTTTAGGATGTCTAATAATGTAGAGTTGAAGTATTGTACAGCTTCATTAAGGCTGAGGTTTTTAAGAGGAGACCAGTTACAAGATTTTAGTGCATTAATAAAGGTAGCTTGGTTGAAGTTTTTCCTGTTTCTTATTGTCTGGTAAATAGTGGGCTTTTCTTGATAGGCACAATGTCTTATAAAAGTTGGGAGGTGGTCACTTAGCCTGTCAGGGAGGCATCCAGATAAATAATTGGGATGTTTTTCTCCATCTCTCCTTTGAGACACTACTGCATCCAAACCCATCCCTAATATATCTTCGCACACTATGAAGTATCTGATAACATCAGGGGATGTCTGTATTAGTTCAGAATGTAGAATGCTCTTCAGTTCTTGGAAATCGTTTTTTGCCTCTGTAGTCCATATAACTTTTGTGGGCATCTTCTCCTTAGTCAAAGTAAGAGGGCTTGCAACTGTGGCATCTCATCTATAAACTGCTTTGTAGTCTGTGGCACTATGCAGATTCTTACTGCCTCCATATTTTCCTTCTGGGATTTGATAATGCTCCCTCCTATTACACAGTTTACATACTTTACCTCTGTTATGCCAGGTTTACTGTCAGGGACATTTACTATGAGTTATACCTGCTTCAAGGAGTTAAATACACCCTGCACTGCATGAATCCCAGTCTTTAGAATGTGTGATGACAGCGAATAAATATGATATGGCATAGTGGGTGTGAGGTTTAAGGATGCTTTCTATTATCTTTTGGAAAGTGGCTGGACCCCCATGAAAGCCAAACAGGAGGGCTGTGTATTAAAATAAGTCACCGGGAATAGAATCAACAGTTTTCTTCTTAGTTTTTTCAGCCAGAGGAAACTTGGCAGTAGCCTTTTGTTAAATACAAGGTAGTTAAAAACCTAGCCTTCCCTAGCTGTTTGATTACATTGACTACTGTAGAAGTAGACTAACTATAAAACTTAGAAATACTGTTTAAATTCCTGAAGTCATTACAAAACTTCATGGTTCAGTATGGATTTTGGAAACAAAACAAATGTACTATCACACTTACTGGTAGATTTTTCAGTTACCCCTAGCTGATGCATCTTTTTTACTCTATCTCAAAGTGCTTTTTTTTGGAATTCAGGGATCATGTAGGGTTTCAGATTAACCTTCTCTCCTTGGATGGTTTCTGTATGAAATGTGACTAGATTAGTTTTACAAGACTGTTACGGCATTGAGAATACTTATTTGCTCTGTAACAAGAACTATTTACCTCTTATTTCTACCGTTTTGACAATGTGTCATCTTCTTGAACCATAGGTATGGACAATAGCCTTCTCTCCTCAACAAGTTCTCTAGCCTTGGTTGTCAAACATAGCACAGCTGATTCCATCTCTTTTTGGGGATTCATTACATTAACCTGAAATATTTGTGACACCTCTCCCCTATCTGAAAGACTATAGAATTGATGGCATTTAGCCTCTCTGTGACTTCAAATGGCCACTGACATTTTATTAAAACAATGTTCTCTGCAGAGGGGTCCATAACCATTACTTAATCCCTGACCTGAAACTCCATTCCCAGCATTCACAATGCATGTCACCTGTTAGGTGGCCTCTGACCTCTCCATATGCTGTTGATCTATGGGCTGTACTGACTTTTATGTGTCCCATATACATATTTAGTGTTCAATGATCCCAGGTAGGTTAGAATTTTGGAAACTTTAGCTTTTACAGTAGGGACAGGAAAAAAAATGTAATTAGCTTACAAACATTAGAGAGCAGCAGAAAAAACAGAACTTAATGTATCAGTTGGGGTTGGGGCAGACACAAGAACAATAGAAAACAGTAGCAATATACTAAAAAGAAAGGCAGAGGAATGCAACTTTTACAGGCAAATGATAAGCAGAATATAAGACTCTAGGAGCAAAACTGGAATGTGAACAGATGTAAAAGCACAGAAACACACATCCTGCAGCAAAAATTATAATACTGTCACTATTACAATCCAAGCTACAGGCTAAATCATCAGACTAGGCAGAGATTTACCAGCAACATTGATTATGGAAAATGTAGCAACAATTGACTAAATGAGGCTCTGATCCTGCAGTAGTTCACAATTTTCCCACAAGTATGAATGAAACTACAAGAGTAAGGTTACAGACAGAGTTGAAAATATAAACAGCTAGCTTTTGCAAGTAATTCTAGTTATGGAGAAAAAAGTGCAGATTAATGTATAATTATACAATGACCCCCCATTAATAATCCAAAACATGCACGCTGATTGGTCAGTGTGCCCATTGTAAATCAGACTTATACTAATGGAAAAAGGTCCGGTCGCCTGGACTTTTTCCATTAGTATAAGTCTTTTTTTTTTTTATGTGTGTTGGACAGCAATGGAGAATGGAAGAGCTCCGTTGCTGTTAACTCACTATGTTAAATGAATTTAACATAGCGAGATATCTTTAAAAAAAAGCACCGGAGATCTTCACCCTCGTGACCAAACCACACCAACCATGGGTAAATCCGGCATTACCCACACCCAGGCGTGGGTTATTGCTTAAATGTTGCTCAGATCTTGCAGTAATTCACACTTATCTCATCATTGCAAGTGAAGCTACAAGACTAAGGTCCCAGAACAATTTCAACAAATGCAAACAGATTTTGTTTAGACTAAAACAAGATAAAATGCAGAAAAGTACACAAAAGTATCACATCATAGGTCACTATAAGTGCAGATGAAAATATTTAACCAGAATCCAAATATTTCTTTCTACCCTTTTTGATGAAAAGCTCATTTCTCACAGTTCAGGTCTTTCTACAATTCTTGGAGTTTTGAATAAAATACTCTGACAATAAAAGATAAGTACATCTTGCTACAGGTTCTAAAGTCACAGAGTTGAGCTATTGGGTTTATTTGATTGGATCCCTCTCTAGATAGGACACCCTTGACTAAATAACTAGGCATTTCCACATGCCTTAGTATTCCGTCCACTAATACAGTATCCTATACAAATTGAATTCCATGCAGTTGTAGTCACCCTTGCCCCCTTAAGTATTCCTGTCAAAACCATGGACCAGTACTTCTGTAGCTATTCTGATTGAGATGGGTATCTTGAGACAGTGTAATAATTGTCTCTTACTGTCTGATGGTCACCTACTATTCAAATAGCATTACACAGTATGTGATAGATATAGATATATATATATATATATATATATATATATATATATATATATATATATATATATATATATCTACTCAGGCACCAAAATCATCAGCAGTATACTACACACCACTCCACTACAAGGCCATCACAATACACATAATCCATCATATGCTGAGGTTCTATAGATTACTTTGCCTAAATCCTAAAGACCACCAAAATGAACACAAGCACAAAGCACATTCAACAAGTTAAGCTTACAAATCACATCACAGAACAAAAAGTCCCAACAACACAGACACTTAGGCTGTAAGGCAGGCATCTACTCAAATATACATTTTAGTTATAGGTGACTCCACTGTAAGACATATAGATGCACTTCTTACAAGCCTGAGCAAGGAGAGTGATAGTCAGCTGCTTGTCTGGTGTCAGAATTAGTCAGAACACACACACACACACACACACACACACACACACACACACACACACACACACACACACACACACACACACACACACACACACACACACACAGACACACACACACACACACACACACACACACACACACACACACACACACACACACACACACACACACACACGGCCAAGTTCTTGGACCAGAAGTGCTGGTGTGACTCTATCATAGTACATGTGGGTGTCAATGATATGAGATATACCTCCCCTGACTATATGAAGGTAGGCATGATGGAGCTCTCTGTGACCCAGGCAGGTATGAACCTTGCAGCGAACAGCATTCTACCTATTCCAAAGATGATGCAATAACATGAGCAAAAAATAACTGACTTCAATAATTGGTCAAGTGTTTGGTTTCATTCAAAGTGGGTTCAATATTTCTCAGCCTGGGATGATATGATTCACTAACTATGCTGCTTCACTAGTTATAGTCTGCATCTGTCCCCTCTAGAGTTTCTATTACTAGCAAAGACATTGTTCACCCCCAAAATGCCTTCTTTTAGGCAATGCCAGCCTGATAAACCTACCAACGTAACAAACCAAGCAACGGAAAATGTGAAGGTGTTACTGATGAGTGCTAGGAGCCTAAACAAGAAACTCCACTCCCTTATCCAGGAAAGACTCACATTAGCACTGTTAAACCAACATGATGCACTAGAGAGTGATGGCCAAATAACCATCAGAATAGTCCCGTACCATATGTACTAGCTTGACCTTGCCCTATGACCCCAGAAAGTCACAACACTCATCTACAGGAACTGGAGTCAGTTGGTATTAAACCCAATACCATTTCCTTGGTGATCTAAGCTATTCAGCTACAGAATGGGAAACCTTTACTACCATTAGTGCTTAAGCAGGGAGATTCCTGGACTTTATGATTACAAGTGTCCTGGAACAATTAGTCAGAGTACCCACTATTGGGGACACTATCTTGGATCTTGTTCTTACTAATATGGAAGCATCTTGCACCATCCCTTACATATCTTCATCAGTTGTTAGGTTTCACCATTAAGCCATTTTCTTCAAAATAAAATTGAAACCAGAGCCCCTTTCCATCCATGGTACCTTTAGAAATTTCTCTAAGACAAACTACATTCTCCTAAATGATACACTGGTAAGCTTCAAATCCCCACCATACCCAGTTTACTCTGCTGAATATGTGGACATGTTTAACATAGGGGTGCCACCTTTCATCAGGACTAAAACCAGACCAAGGCCATACCCCTTGCGTCACCTGTAATCCCCCCCATGCCCACCCCCTCTCCTGTCCAAGCTACGTCCATTTTGTGATGTCGCCATGACATCAGCAGATGGGAACACCTTCCTTTTCTGTTCCTGATGCTTGCTTTCTGATGATTTACTATGCTTTTCTATAAAAAAAGCATAGCAAATCTGCTGATTTTACAAACTACAATAGTTTGTTTCCTTTCTTGTAACAGTATACCAGAGTTTGTACAGTGTTTTTCAGACTACCGGATAATTGGTTTGATTGCCAGATAGTCTGGAAAAAAAAAACAGATAGGTGGCAACACTAGTTTAACATCACACTATGCCAGCATGTAAACAGCTGCATAGATGCAGCTGTACCCTGAAGGAACAGGTGCTGGGCAAAACTCAGACACAAATCCCCTTGGTAGAAACATAATATCAATAAGCTTTACAATAAACAAAAGAGAATTTTGATCAACAGTAAGTAGAATAATTCTTAGAATGATGGAGTCCTCATCGATGAAATAAACAAACAATTCAGGAGCTTAATAAAATCCTCCAAAGCCAAGTCTGGGGCTAAAATAGCCACCCAAGCCAAAGACAATCACAAAACCTTTTTAGTTATGTTCATAATCTCAGAAGCACAATGCAACAATCCACTGAGCTGATTGTGAATGGTGTTATCTGCATTGAGGCTGAAGCTATAGCTAACGTACTGGCTAATAAAATCAAGTCAAACTTTAACCCTTTCACCACTCTCTCTATCCTACAAGATGTACTTGAAACTGACTCCCCTACAGCTATCACACAAGTCCAAATCCTAAAGGTGCTCCCAAAAGCTAAAAATACTTCATCATTCTTAAATAGAATGAAGCACAGTTTAGCCCCTCCCCCCCACAACAACACTGTTTAACCTCAGCCTACATACAGGTTTTTACCAAGCAAATGGAGAACAGCTACAGCCTTTCCCCTGCAAAAGGGAAGACCTTCCACAGACCCACAGGTCTGACCAGCCTTAAATGCAAAGCTTTGGAAAGACTTATCCTAGAATTAACCAGTAAGGACAATGGGAACTTCCAAACACTGGAACTGTTTCAGTTCAGATTTTTCAAGGGTAAGTCATGCAATGGATGAAGTTAAAACAGTACACACCACATACCTCCAAATGCCTTAGGGTTTTGTCACAGTCCCCCACTCCAGCAAAGTAGGAAGGCTAAATAAATTGGGAATATCTCCAATATCATTGGCTGGATTGACAAATGGCTCACAGATATGATATAGGAAATCAAAACAGAGCAAGCTAACTCCACAAAGAAACCAATCAGCAGTAGAGTTTCCCAGTGATTGGTGCTGTGACTGTGCTGTTTGGCATCTAAGCATCTATTTATTTGAAGTAAAAGCCAGTATCAAAGAGCTCTGGCTGGCTCAGTCTGCAGATGAATGCAAACTAAGAGCGGTTTTTAAATCTCCAAATCACTTAACCATCCTGCAGGAAGGTTTGTCCTTAAACAAATAAGTAGGGTGAGAATCATGAACTAAAAGTAAATGCCAAAAAAAATGCATTATCATATCCTTTGGGAAGTTGCCTACCACAGTAAAGTACCACATTGACAAGTGTCCGTTGAGAGCTGACCCAATTGTTCTGAATTTGGGAACTTACATGGACAGTGATCTAACTTACGACCAACATGTGTCCATTGTCAGAAGAATATCCTTCTATATTGCAAAGCTTTCAAACAAAGGCATTGTTACTAGATCTAATGATATCATTGTCCCCCTTTACTTTGCCACATTAGGCTAATTATTGAGAATAATGCCCCTTTGTCATGTATTTGTCCAGACACATTCAACAACTGGAATGCCCACAGAAATATCTTACTAAAAGGAAACAAGGTCTAAACAATATATCCTACATGGACCACCTCACAGACCTGTCACTATACTCAGTATCCTTCAGAGTGCTAAGAGGTGACCTGTGTCTGGTATACGAAGCATCCTATAAACCAATACTGATGGACCTACCACACATCAGCAAGTCAAATGGCATTAGAAGTACTCAGTCCATTAATTTAAACCTCTTCTGCAATATCAGTAAAGTTGTTTGGAGGGACAGATACATCTCACAAAGCTCCCATGAAATTGAACAGGTTATTTCAAAACATTGGCCTATATTGGCGTTACATGAAGAAATAAAACAATTTGTTCCACCCAACCCCCACTTTGTAAGAAAAAGGGATGCTAACTTAAAAGAACTCTTTGAGAGACATGGGGACTATGGTAAGGGAACAAGTAGGATAAAAACAGGCACACACAGATGTGGTTCTTGTAAGCAATGCAGCTTCATGTTGGACCAGGACACAGTGTTTATTCCATCCAAAAGATTTAGACACAAACCCGCTAGTTATTTTAATTGTGGAACTAAAGGGGTGGTTTATTTAGGAATATGTGTACACTGTTATAGTTTTTATGTGGGTAAAATGGAGAGGCATTTTAGGAGAAGAGTTTATGAACATCTTTACCATGTTTCTAAGGGCAAAGAAAATAATGCCTTCTTTAAACACTCACAGGTGTGTGACAATATGGAGTTGAAATTCACGATTTTAGAGCAAGTGACACCAGATTTGCGAGGTGGCAACTGGGAAACTAGGCTCGAGTATCATGAATTATACTGGCAGTTAAAGTTAGATGCAGGGAGGTCTCCTGGGCTGAACGAGAACATCAACATCAGCAGTGTGCTAAAGTTAAGAATGGCTCGTCTATAATATTATAATAATAGGATTTCAGTCAATGTTTTGAATTTAATTCTATTTTAATTTTAATTTCATGTACTTTAGAGTTTGTTTAAATTAGGTTTGAAAACAGTAGTACAATAAGTTTATGTAAAAATCATTATAGATAGTGTTGCAGTGCAAACTCGAGAAAGAATGTTATGGTTGGATATACTGATTTTGATAGACAACTCTGTAATTTGATGTAGTCTAAGGACATTTCATTAGTTTTTTATACACAGTTTTTTACACATAGTTTTATATATTTTTTTTACATATATTCATATATTTTTAAGAATTGGTGTGGCTTTAATTGATGGGGATGGATGAAAAAGCCATGTGACTGTTTCCCTGACTATTTAACAAGTTTTAATGGAAGCACAAAACATATTGCACTCTGAAGAAGCTCGGTATTGACCGAGCGAAAGCGCTTGGTTTTATTCACTTTCTTTATTCCATTGTGAAATAAAGTCTGTTGCCTATTTGAAGTGGATTATTGAATTATTGGAGTAGAGAGATCCGGGTCCTGTGGCTTTGGGTATTACATTTTATTTTTGGCTTGTTCATTCTGTTGTTCTGACTTGGAGTCAGCTACTTTAACACTGTGGGTTCTATCTATGAGCCAGTTTACAACCCACCTAGTGATATAGGGGTTGATACCTACCTTATTGAGTTTTTCTATGATTCCTAAGTGGGAAATGGTATCAAAGGCCTTGGCCAGATCATGGTAGGCTATATGAACCACCTTGCCTTTATCCACAGCTTTGGTGACTGACTCAAAGAAGTCAACAAAGTTGAGCAGGTATGATCTACCTTTCACAAAACCAAACTGTGTGGGATCTGGGATCCAGAGTTTGGAGATTACCTATATCCTTGTTTATTAAGTCCATGATGATGCATTCCATAGCTTTGCATATCAGACTTGTCAGGCTAATGGGCAATAGTTCCCAGGGTCTGTAGTCGCTCTTCCTTTGTGGAGAGGGATGACTATAGCAGTGTGCCCTTCGGTAGGGACAACGCCTGCGGTGCGGCTGTGATTGAACAAGGCACACAGGTGAGGTGCCAGTTCAATCTGTAGTTCATGTAGAACACAGCCAGGGATATTGTCAGGTCCCATAGAAGCTGTATTCTTGGCCTTGGACAGTGCTATTTTACCCTGTGCAGCAGTAATACTGGGTGCCTGGCAATATACTGCTATTGTGATTGGTCCTTTTGGGGGGGGGGGTTGGCACTGAATCTGTCAGCCAGTATGTTTGCAATATCTATTGGCTCGGTATAGGAGGTACCATTGTGCAGTAGCTAAGAGCTAATCTGGGTATTGCCATGGAGGCTCTTTACATAACAATAGAAGGCCTTATGGCTGTCTTTACTATCTGCTGCAATTCTGTTTTCATAGCTAGCTTTAGAGGGGTTGATGAGGGATCTCAACTTTTTGTTGAGGCTGATAAGGGAATTTTTCCAGTCTTGGACTTCACCTTATTCCACATCAGTTTCCTCCTTCTGTTGTAGAGTTTCTTTATGGCAGGGGACCACCAGATTGGCTTCCTTTTTTTGGAGGAGAGCGTCTTGGTTCTATTGGGTATGGCAAGATCCATGCATTTGTGTACTTGTTTGTACAGTGCATTGGTGTATGATTCAGTAATCATGCAACTATTCTCCATTTGCATGGGTGCCGTGAAGTTAGCCACCTCTGTTCTTAGGAGGCCAAAGTTAGCTTTGGAGAAGTTTTTCATGGTGGTTACCTTTGCGGGGGGGGATGTAGATTTCCAAGGTGATTGGTTTGTAGTCAGATTTAACCAGGGAGGAGCTGACTACTGGTGTAAAGCAACAGTCACCCATGTTAGTAATGACCAGATCAAGGATGTTACTACCTCTAGTGGGGGTAAGAATGAGCTGGTCCATGGCATTGGAATTAATGAATTCCAGGAAATGCTGTTCAAATGTATTGGTATAGGAGTAGTTTTCCTAGTTAATGGAGGTGTAGTTGAAGTCGCCCAGTATGAGTGTGTTAGGTTGGACCCTAATATTCTCCAGGGTGCTTAGGAACATGGAGTGAGTGTCTTGGGACATGGTTCGGGACCTATAACAGGCTATAACCTGAATCACTGTCTTACCCAATGTTAGCTGCACCTGAAGTATCTCTGATGCATTATGTTGGACTATCAGTCTGGAGGTGTGCGCATCCTTTATGAATATGGAAACACCACCACCTTTGGAGCTTTGGTCCAAGTTCTAGGGCTGAAAGGTGTGGAATGAGTTATAGCCTGGCAGTGCAGGGGTGCTTTCTGCTACCTTGAACCAGGTCTCTGTTACAGCACAAATGTTGATGTTATCCATTTTAAGGAGTGCTTTGAGTGAGTGCATTTTGAGATTTAGGCTTCTAGTATTGAGCAGCATGACCCTCATTTTGCATTTGTTTGTAGCTGTTACAGTGCCAATTTGGTCTTTGGGACACCACCTAAAAAAGGCACTATAGGGGTGGCAAGAGCCTTGGCCCCCATCTGGAAGCCCAGGGGTGACAGATGCAGGCCATCTCTGGCAAAGCATTGAGGTCTGTCCGTCATGTCATCCCAGGCAGACAAATACTGGATCCCCCTAGAATGACACCAGAAACTTAGCCGATTGTTGAAATCAATAATTTTCTGCTTGTATTGTGGTATCATTCTGGGTGATGGTAGGATGCTGCTCAGAGCTAGGGTCATACCCACCTGGGCTACATAATCATAACTAATACATAAGACATAATCATAACATTACATAATCATAACTTGCATGACTTTTTTGAAGGGTATGGGGTCTGAATCTCACATGTCTGACATTAGTCAGTGATAACAGTCAACCCTTATGCAAATTTGTGACTGAAAACCACAGTTATATCTGTAACTATACAAAGACTGGACAATCTGTGGAAATCTGTACATTTGACAAGTATTAGTGCATTACATTCCAACCAAATCCATGCCTCACAATCTTTTACAGCCACAAATGTGGACTAAGCAATAACTACTGAGGGTACAAAGGCACACAAATAACAACACATTTTACATATTCTTCTACAAAATTAGAAAAGTGGTACAATAACAAGCTTTGTAGTAGCACAGATGTTCTGAAAGGTATGAAGTATGAGACACAAATCAAATGTAATCTTCTGACTGCAGTCCTCAATGCTTTGGCTAAGATTTTACAGACAAACACAATTTATGTGAAGCAAACCAAAGTTATGAGGCAACAATCTGAACATTCTGCGAAGCCTATACAGGTGAGCGGTATTACAAAGCAGTGTTTAACGTTTAATGCTACAATAACAGTACTGTTGTGATGCATATATGACACAAGCTTCCATCCTTGCTAATCGACTTTCATGGGCTCTTACATTCAGATCACCAACTGCCTCAGCTGTGGAAAAAAACAGAACAGAATACCATTATGAATAACAATTCTGACTATATCCATCTTTAAACTATTACAAGTAATGTCTGAAAGTCATACTTACACATCTGTGGCATGCCACCAGTCTGACATTCTTCAAGTCAATGGTTGATGGCATCCCTCCACCTCATCCTGTGGTCTCGGTAGTGGTTCCTACACTGTTCACCAGTGCAAGGCGATACCAGTAGCACTAGTCAGAGCCCTTGCCAGACTATTCCATGTTTGACTGCAAACCATGTTAGTGCCTCAGGAGGAGCTGGGGTCCATGGCCATTCACCAGGAGTCTAACGAACACGCTGGACTCCTGGACACCCCACATTTGAGCCGTAAATCTCAAACTCTCACCAGAAATGCCTTTCATGTCTGTCACAGAGCAAGTCCGATGTAGAATGATATTTTCCTGCCAATTGCATGTATTTGCGTGTACTAAGAGGGCGCACTTTCTGATATGGCAATATTTGAAAAAGCTGCACTTTGCTTACTGTCTTGCAAACAAGGTGCAAAGGGTGCAACATGTTTGCGTGATGGTGAGCGATGCAGTTGTTTGGTAACTAATGGCATTTCTATGTTATTTGCGATACAGGTAATTCTGTGACTGTGGTGGTCCAATGAGAAGGGCATGCCAGGCCACGTAACAGAAATATACTTGCCTGAACATAGTACACATTATACCCACAGTCACACTTTGGAAGACAAGAAAGTGGTGAAATGGGGAGCAAGCAGGGGGTAAAAGTGGTATGAACTAGACAATACATAGATTAATTAATGCTTACATAACTGACACAATATTACTGTGTCAGTCCTAAGTCATATAAATATTATATAAGCTACACTAGGTCAACTGCTGTAAGTGAGAGTGACTGTAATGTGAATTGGTACAACATTAAAATTGAATGACATGCACACTGTATTCGAACCCTGGACCATATGGATATTAGTCCTGCACTGACAACTATTGCCACATGAAAGTTAGGAAATCTTTTCTCTATGTGTCAGCTCATTGCTAAATACTGCAATGTCACAACAGTAAGACAAAGACTGCAACCTAGTACTTGAACCCAGGACCATCTATACTTCAGACCTAAACTTAAATCCTGCTGCCACAGAGTAAGTTACAGTGTGGATATGTGTATCACTTCAGCATTCAGTCTACGAGATGACATATTCAAACTGTTTGGCTAGCAGAGTTTAAAATAATGGCACCATACAAGTATCATCTTTTCAGTTTTAGATTTCCTTATATCACTAAAATGGGAGACATGAGAGACAAAGACTTTCCATTCTCATACCCAGTCTAAACTCTAATAAAGGGAACTTCTAGGAAGCCATACCTTTGGAGAAGGGGACAGCCAAGCAGACTCACATATAATTATACTACCAGACACAAAAAGGTAGGTGGATTGTGGTGTGTGCTTGACTGAGGAAGGTGAAACCCCCTTATATTTTGTCCTTAGAGCTCATCTTTCTCAATATATCTCAGCCCATAAACCACATTATTTTCCCGATATCCCTACTAGGTGCCCAAGGCTATGTGTAGTGCTCAAGAGGACTAGACATTTGTGGTCACTGTTGTATTATCTGTTACAAAACAGTGAGTAACAATGCAAACATTCACAAGTAAAGTAAACCTAGGAGAGTCTGAAGCACTCACAGTGTCAGACGGCATATAAGTATGAGATGTGCAAGCAGCTTGAATGAGTGGTGATGACTACATATATATAACACACATATTATCCATGCCCTATTAATTATGGGAGGGTGGCCATGCGATCTGATAGGGTACTCACAATGATCTTTTGCTTTCAGTATACTGAGGTTATGTCCTTGTTGCTGTAATTAGCCATCTCAAGATGACAGAGGTACTGTTGCTATACAATTGGTTCTGGCAGAGCTTGTAGGTGATCTCCTAGAATGTTATGTAGTGTACCAAGCTCTGGGTGATCTTCTGTGTTGTGTTCTTTTTGGTTTACTCAACCAACGCAACAGACTATATTCATTTAGAAAAACAACAAACTAAACCTCTAGGATGCCCTACCTTACCAAATGAAAAAAAGTAAAAGTCTTAGGCATGACATACATTTGGTTGGACATAAAGTTGAAATTGTACTCAAAACTTTGCAGTAATATATGAAACTAACTTTAGTATCATATAGGAAAGAAATGCTCTACAACTATGTCTTATCCATTAAAAACAACCTAGGGGATCTCTGGTCTAATTTAGCAAATATATTGTTGAAAGGTTGTCCAAAGGTATCGCTTACTGAGTCAGATATCTCAGCATCTGAGAATGCTGCCTCCTTATGGAAGAATTCTGAATGACAGATTGAATAATTATTGTCCAGTCTAAGCCTGCTCTCATGTAGGCTCAGCCCCCTGCTCCTGCATTGTAACTTCAGTCTGTGATGCTGTTAGTCATGGCAGAATATCTAAGGCAGCATCATGAGTACTGGAAATGGAACACAAAACATGCCCATACTGCATACCTTGACCTGGTTAAGGCATTCAATACAGTATACTGTATCTTAACAGTCATACACAATTTTCACAAAACTACAAATGAAGCTACAAGGCTAAGGTCCCAGCACAAACAAAAAAATGCAAAGAAGCAAAGGTCCCAGAACAAACTAAAAAAATGCAAACAAATAAATGGGCAAAAAGCAGAGAAGTACAAAAAGTATCACCACACAGGTAACTGAAACTGCAACTTAAAATATGTAAGCAAAATTTAAATAAAATGCTTTTTCTTCCCTTTCAGTGAAAAGCTTGTATGTCACACCTCTCAGAATCTTGAACAAAAGACCGTGGGTGAATGCAGCTATGTGCTAAATATAGCAGACTTGCCAGAGAGAGATGCAATCAATTAAATTCAATACAGGAGTTCAAGTCCTGTGGTTATAAGTTTGCAAACTGTTAGCTTAATGCCTCAATGGGAAGTGGGGCAGACTCAAAGAACAAAGTAAAACAGAAATGAACTATAATGCAGCTTTTAAGCAGGTATATACAGCTATAAAAAGTACTGAAGTACAAATCCCACAGCAGAATTCACAACACAGCCACTACTCCAATTCTATCACAGATTATATCATCAGATTACAGGAATACAACTTTAAGCAGGTATCTACAGCTATAAAAAGTACTGATGCACAAATGCTGAAGCACAATTCACAATACTGCCACTACTACAATCTTACCACAGACTAAGGCTGCAGACCATGCACTGTAATAAATGACTTATGAGTATAAAATGTATCAGCAGATCACAGTCCTACCACAACTGTGAAGGAAGCTGCAAGGTTGTCCAGACTGAGTTCAAAATACAAAAAAGATACCTTTTACATGTACTTCTACTTACGGAAATAGAAGTGCAGTATACTATGTAAATAATGCTAAAATTTTTCAGTTGTACACAATTTTCAAACAACTACAAGAAGCTACAAGACTAAGGTCCCCTCACAAACTAAAAAATGCAAACAAATAAGAGTAGGAATTTGTACAATAAAAGTGTTTATAACATGTTGATCACATTTTATACAGTAATAAACCATATTCCAAACAAAATGAAATGGCCATACCAGTGACCTTACTTTTTATTAGTCATATGAATTGCCTTATTTGGTAGCATATTCCAGCTCATCTTAGGTTCATAGATTCATAGGTGATTACTAAGCTAATGCACAAGAGCCTTTACAAGCCTAGCTAATAATACCCAGGATATGGCAATATTATATCTTAATTCCCCAGATATGGGATGGGGTAGTATTTGGGTAGTGGGTCTTTTGGTGTTGGAGCCCTGAGTCATTTTACAGATTGCCTCTGTCCATAAGGGACATGGGAAGCACCCCATGAGTGAATTTATGGTTCCCCATCCATTTATTCAAATTCTTTTTGAAGACAGGGAGGTGTGCTTTGTTTTACAAATATGGGAAGTTTATTCCACAGTTGAGGTATCCTTTGGGATATTGAAGTTTATCAAGGGTACAATTACTATGGCTATTTAAAGACACAATGGTCAGGGGAGCATGGCCAAGATGTCCACAGTGTAGCAGCATTTTTTATCAACTCTGTCTTTTAGACCTTTTTTTGAAAGGAATTTAAAAACATATCTACCCTAATTTTGGATTTTTCGTCTTAAACTAATTTTTTAGACTATATATTAGGATAATATATACATTTTTTTAATTATTAAATTTTCCTGTCAAATAATACTAAGGAAACTTCAGCATCAGAAAAACATGAGCTACAATAAATCTTCTCATCAAGAATCATCTTTTAAAAAAGAACTTCAGTCATTAATAACTGACCTACACAAACTTTCAACAAAACAAGATAAAATGGATATGAAAATAGACAACTTTAAGGAAAAATGTACTCAACAAATGGATCTTATTCATGATGACCTTACTCAGCAGAAAAAGCAGATATCCAGAATAGAAACAGCTTTAAATGACATGGACAGCAGAACTCAAGAAAATGAGCATAACATCAAATTTGTATTAAAACAGAACACCCTTCTTCAATCAAAAGTGGATGATCTTGAAAATAGATCACGAGAATATTTGGCTTACCTGACAACATAGAAGAAACTGATATGGTGAAATTCCTCTCTTCTTGGATTCCTGAAATTTTGGATCTTCCAGAGGCTTTTTCATATGGTATCGAAAGAGCACACAGATCCTTGGTTGTTGTTGTTGTGTCTTTCGGCTTTTCCCAGTTAGGGGTCGCCACAGTGGAACTCCGGTCCGCTAATGATTGGCAGTAGATTTTTTTTTTACGTGCCGAGTTGCCGGCCCTGAGGCACAACCTTCAATGAAGGTATGCCCATTCACGCATGTCTCCACACAGAAGATGCTCTAGCTGAGAATCGAACAGGACAATGTCTTACTGTGAGGTGACAACGCTACTGCAGCACCACCACTGCAGTTAAAAATAACAAAACTAGTGTTACTAAATTTGTCATTTTGAAATTTCTCTCTTCCCATGACAAAGAGATGGTATTAAAGACAGCATGGGCAAAATCACCAATCAAAATAAAAGATAAAGTCATTAGATTTGATAATGATTATTCTCCAGCTGTGATCTCAAAAAGAAAGATCTTTTTGCCTTTACTCAAAGAACTTAAGAAAAATCAAATAAAAGCACATTTGCTATTCTTCCCTGCAAAACTAAAAATCTTTCATCAAAGTGGATATAAAATATTTGAAGATCTAGACTCTGCCATATCATACATTAAAAATAACAAAATTATAGAAAAAATAGAAGACATGGAATGGGCAAATACTAGCCTTTAGAGAATTGCTGGCAACAGCACATGGAAAACCTTTGATCCTAAAAAGAAGCTTAAAAAATGACTTACATTCAACTATTCAAACGTAATAGCCATAGAGAAAAAAGGAGATCACTTTTTAAACCCTTTTAACATAAAAAAATATGATTTAAAAATAAAACTGTTAACTGAATCTACATACTTTCAGTTACTATGACCCTATAAGTCAGGGAAAGGAAACCGGATTTCCAGGTGAGCGTATTTACTTAGTTGCTATATTGTTAGTTGTGTTACTTTTCTTCTAATAGAGTTTTGCTTAATGGTGGTTGTAGTGTTATACAGTAAAATATCCCTATTCTAAAACTAGAGTAAAATACTTTGATAGTATGCTTCGTGTTTATTTCCTGGTATAAGTATATATCATTTTATAACTTGTTGTGATATATGTACATCCTGCAGTTATCTGTTAGATGAAATGATTGATTATAACAGTAGCTTATTTTAAATGACTTTTTGAATGGCTATAGATGGCTCGCCTGAAAGCGATATTTACTATAGTGTATTTCTTTTAGATACGTGGAGGTTTGGGCTGTAGTTGCTTGGAAGTTGTAAGATTTGCAAAAGCACATTTTTGTGTTTTCCTTCTATAATTTCTGTCTGGTGGTCTGTGGATGTTGTGTGGAGACTTGCGGTCTCCCTCTTTGTGTCAGTCTCGGAAAACACTCTCGTATATAACAGGTAATTTTGAATAGTTTTGTTTATTTGTTAGTTTCGAGGCTTGATGTTGTTGTGTGGGGCTGTTGGGGCTTGGGAAGAGGGCAGTTACTTAGTGGTGTGATTTGAAGTCCCTTTCTCTAAGAAGCTGTGGATTTCTAGGATGTTGTTGTACTTATAGGATGGGTTTGCTTTCATATACAGGTTTGCTAGACTTCAAAAAATACAGATGTGTTTGCAATATGTTGCTTTGCACAATGGAGGAATTTAATGATTCAAAGATGTTTGCTTGAATGCTTTAATGTTGGGATTACTGTGCTGGTTGGTTTATATTTGATTGTGTTTTGTTGTGGTGGTTTTGGGCTTACACGGATTGTAGTTGTTATCTGAAGCATCACATTTAAAGCTGTGAGCAACTGGCAAAGTCTCAAGCTGAACAAGTACATGAACTACTAAGAAAATCCACCGTTAGTTTCCCGCTAGAATCTGTTACATTTAACCTTTGAAATACAGCTCGAGGAACTGTTTAATGCATCCAATAGCCCCAATATACATGAAGCAGCCAGAACTCTCAAACCAATGTATTAAAATGACATTTGACCCTGGTCTACAATAAATTAAGTAGCTATAGAATCTTGAAATGATGCACTAAAATTTGCCTGGTTTTAACCAGGAGATACTCCTGAGAAATAGCAAATGTTTCATTAATTATTAAATGAAAAGAATTATTGACACGTTTCTCAATGTTCTGAAAATGTTTATTGTAAATGTGATTTTGTTGATTTGTAGGACTTCCCAAATATAAATTGAAATAAGTTAGTGAACATTCTGTGCTTCTCAGTTAAAAATAACACTGAAATTGTTATTTGTTGTTGATAGAAATTTGCTTATACTATGAAAGGTAGAATTGTTTTTATATGTTGTGGTTGTACTTTAGGAAATACACATAGAACTCTTTTACTCAGTGTTCCAAATGACACATAAAGCTACAGATTTGAACACATGCAAAGAGACCTTATGATATATTTATTTTGTTATCATACTAGAATCTTTTGTGGCATGTTGGACTGAATATTCATGTATATGTAATGGCTATTGTTAAGGTGGCTTTAGGAGATATCATGACAGTTATAAAAATAACTACCGTGATTGCTTTATAAGTAAGCAAGAGAAATGGAGCACTGTAGTGCCTTTACTGATATAGCATGATAGCAGGAGAGAACATAAGAGAGGTTATAAGGGTTCATGAAATAGAAATTTTATATATATTGTGAAGGGTGGTATAAAGGGAACAAGGATTGGCAGTCGAGCACATTAACATATGGTATAATGTTTGGTTGGTGCTGGTCACTGCATTATATGTTTCATTCTTTGTTAATTCTGTAAGGTTATTCTGAGATGATAAGAAGTTCAGAATACTGAATGTTATGTCTGGCATGCCCACATTGCATTTGTTTTGATGTATTGGAATGTGGATGTTGACCTGGCATTTGGTTCAATAGTATGCTATGCATCATGGTAGTTAACTACTATCACATCTCATAGTCATAGTCACTGGTATGTTTTCCTTAATCTATCTTTAACGCAAGTAAGTACATATTGGAATAGGCATACACAAGCACACGCGTAGGCGCACACACGCGCGCACGCACACAAGCAAAATCGCACACAAATGGTCATGCACATTGTGCGCACACAAGCACGCTCACACATTCACACACAGATTACAGTTTCTGTTCCTGTCACAGAGTTATTTGCCTTATTTGTCTATTTAGATCTCCAACACATGATTCCTATATTAGTTTAACTATCTTTAAGACACAGAGGGCATTAGGATGAGAATTCCATATAAATCCTCATTATTATACAATATATATATTTTTGAAGAAAGGTTTCAATCATATGGGCTTTACAGAATGTAGGATCATAGCTACTTATTCTCATAGTGAAAACTTGCTGATTTATTAGGGTAAGAATGAAATAGAGATGAACAGGATTATTTACATCACTTCATGAATAGGCATATCCTTTATGTAAAATAGATTATGCATTATAGGAAATTGACAAAAATCAATACATTTGAGAGACATTAGATGCTACAGTGATAGAAGTACTCTTTTTAGACACACTAAAATTTGTTACTTAGCTCCATATACTTTTATGATAATGATTACATTATTAGCTTAATAAACACTGTTTGTTGAGCCTTTAGCCAATAGTTAATATTAGGCTTAGATGCTTTTTCAAGTAATATACAAAAGGGATAGAGAGTCTATTTTCCTAGTGAATTAGACATTAGCTAATCATAGGTGGGACCTTTTAAATCTCCCCTAAATATATCTGTTAATAACTGGAAAAGTGTATAAAATTACTACAGCTACTTTTATATATTATTTGTTACTTCTGATTAATAAACCTTAACATTCTGATTAAATTGTATTGTCGATAAAAATGTTGATGTAAACTAACATTCCTTTACTAACATTGGAATTGAAGAAAACTTCGCAATGAATAAGTACAGAAATAATTAAAGACTTACATCTGAACTCTTGCAGCATCTGATAATTGTTGTAATAAATGAAGATATTTCAACTGGAATTACTCAGATATTTTTGGGACTATGAACTCAAAAATACGTAGCTTGATAAGCTATGAAAATACTTTATTTATGAATATTATTCAAATTCTTCTCATTACATTCAAATATAGTAAATTGTTATGATTAATTATTCTTTACATTATCTACAATATATATGATAGTTTTACATTTATTAAAAATTTATTTTCTCACATACTTTCTAGGGTAAATATAATTTAGAAAGAATAGAAATGCTGTGTAATGTCATATACTTCATTAATTTGGAATAATAATTATAAATGCAATAAAAGTAGCAAATGATAGTTAAAGTTATAAAAATGTTTAATCTAAAAGATTGCTTATCTATGTGTCATTGTTTAAAATGTATTTACTATGTGGTTAGTAATTAATTAGATTTTTTAGAAAATCTTCTTCTCATTGATAACTAGAGTTTTTTTTAATATAATAGAGGTATTAGTACTTGTTCTGTCTTTACACATATAATATTGAGATAGGAAGATAAAATATTCTGTGTTTGAAAAATAATATAATTTATTAAGACAGAAGCTAGTTAGATGTTGCTACAAATTTGCGGATTCATTTAGGTGATAATATGTCACCTACACTGGGAGTTTTAAACTCCAGAAGGGACTGGGTTGTAAATATTGTTTTAAAGTTTGGTTATAACAAAAGTTTTTTAATTGTTTTATTAATGTTCATCTTTAATATGAATAGAAAATTTAACCAAAATTATCTGATTAGTAATTTTATTCCAACCAACTGGAAAATATCATATAATATTCCTAATAGTTATTATAATTATATAACTTCATAGTTAATATCTTTTACATATAATACATTTTAAGATGTCAGTAATAAAAAGTATATCAATCAACATTATGGACTTGAATAATCCAAGTAAGAGAGGACATTTATTTAAATACCTTAAGCTACATAAATCACAACTAATATTTCTACAAGAAACTCACTTATTATCTGTAGATATATCTAAACTTAATAATAAATCCTACTCTGTTTTGGTTAGTTCAGAACACTCTCAAAAGAAAAGAGGAGTGGCTATTATTTGGAATAATTCAATACCCTTGCCTAAAATAATTGACACTTACAAGGATAATAAAGGAATGTTTTGTGCTATAATTATAGAATTAAATAAAAAAATGTATACATTGGTCAATATTTACTGGATTCCAGGTATAGGAACTAATACAGTTAGACAGCATTTGGACCAAATTGTTCATTTTGCAAAAGGAAACATAATACTAACAGGAGAGTTTAACTGTATTCTTGATCCTAATGACTCTACTAATAAAGGCAAAAGGAAAATTTCAGCACCTGCAAAAAGTTAAAGGATTTCATTGACCTATTCTTACTAAAAGACATTAATAATTTTGCTGACCCAAATTTGTTATTTTACACCTTTTTTCACATAGGCATAACTCACAGTCTAGAAGAGATAGAGTTTTGGTTTCTAAAGATTTAACAGACTCCCTAATCAAAACAAAAGTAATATCCTGCCCTCTTTCTGACCATAACTCTATAACTTTTGATATACTTATTAATAATAACTATAGTATTCAAATCAAAAGAATACCTGCTTATATTACTAAGTTAGAAGAATTTAAAGAGTTTATAGCATTAGAAATTCAAAACTTTATAGATCTTAATAACACCAATAACATATCAGAAATATATATTTGGGATGTTTTAAAAGCATATTTATATGGGAAAATTGTAGGTTGGTATCAAAATAAAAGAAAACTATTGGACAAAGAACTTAGTGATATACAACTTAAATTATATAATTTAAAGCTTAATCAAAACATAAGAAAATATATAACTGACAAGCAAAAATAAATAAGTTTTATATAGTAAATATTTAGAAATTCTGAATCATAAAACAAAAAATATTTTAAAAAAGTTTAAACTAATAAACTTCACAACAAATCCTAAATCATTAAAGTTGCTAGCAAACAAAACTAAAAGACTAAACAAAATTAATCACATCAATGAAATATATTCACCCCCCCAAAAAAAAGATGGTCTCAAACTTGCATAACATGCTATGTGAATTGAGGGAGTTTTTTAATAATATTAATCAAAACTCTAATACTATTGATCCAAAGGAAAATAGTAGAGCCTTTATTAATAAATATACTGACAAAAGATTATCTATAGAACACAAAAATACTATTGACAAAAACCTATATCTTTTAAAGACATTCAGACACAGATTAAAAAAGTAAAACCTAATAAGGCTCCACATAATGATGGTATTATACCAGAAATATATAAAATATTACCTAATAAAGCATTATATTTACTACATGAAGTTTTCAATATCTCAAAAAAATTAACAAAATCCCACCCTCTTGGAAATACACTTTTATTTCTCCCATACTTAAACCTAATAAAGATCCCACCAAGTGTTCTTCATATAGACCCATTTCTTTACTGAATATAGATTACAAAACGTTCATGTCCATATTTGCAGACAGATTAAAATATATTTTACCAAATTTGATAGATGAAGACCAAACAGAATTTATAGTAAATAGGAATTCTTATTATAACATTAAAAGAACATTAATTTTGACTGAATCGGTCAAACATTTAAATAAAAAATCTAACTTTAATTAGCTTAGACATTAACTGTGATTTTGATTCAATTAATTAGGACTACTTATTCATCCTTTTAGAAGAATTAAACATCTCCCATAATTTTATAAATTTCATTTCTCAGCTTTATAAAGGTAGCCTGGCCTACATTAAAATTGGCACTAGTATTTCTCAAAGCATACCAATAATTAAGGGTACTAAACAAGGATTTCCCCATCCCCTTATTATTCACTTTAATTATGGAACCATGGGCAAATTTAATCATATGGGATAATGATATAGTAGGTTATAACTTAAATTCTAAGTTATCTTCTAAAATACAAATGTTTGTCGATGACATTCTTCTAACCCTTGCTGATGAAAAATCTTTCATTCAAGCTCTTTTTAAAAACATGAATCTCTTTCAAATAAAATCAGGTCTAACCTTTAACAATAATAAGACACAAATTCTTTTAATTGGACCAAAGCCATTCAATCTTCAAGATGAATATAAAACTATTTAGCACAATCTGATCAATTTCTTTATTTCGGTATCGTAATAGCCAAAAATATTAAAGATATCACACAAATTAATTATAATAAAAATTTAACAATGATGGAAAATTTGCTTAAACGATGGAATAAAATTCCATTTTCCATGGATGAAAGACTCACTATTATTAAAATGATTTTACTTATTAAAATACTTTATATTATTCAATCTATTTCTTTACCACCCCCTAATTTGATAATAAAAAAAATAAACATAACGTTTCATAAATTTTTATGGTACCCAAATAAACCCAGAATTGCATTAACACATCATATAAAAATTTGGGACAATGGGGGTATAGCTATGCCAAATTTAGAATAGTATTCAATCTCATCCATGATTAAAATGATATCTCTTTTAATAGATGTTAAATATCAAGCTAAATGGAAAAATTTATAGAAATTTTAATGGCGGACAAGTTAAATAATTTTAATTCAAAAAAAATTATCATTTATAAATAACCCTTCTATGTGGATTCTGAAAGATCAGTTCTCTATTTTCTCTACTCAAAAATTTTAAAGTAATTATTTAACACTCTTATTAAAATCCTTTAAAAATGTTATACTTAAATATAATATATATAAAGACTGGTCATTTGTTCTTTTTCCCATAGCTTACACACAAGGAATTCTTTTTACTTCTAATTCTATAAAAATCTCCACTTTTCAACAGAAAAATTTAACATTTTGGTACCAGATGATGTCTAACAATGAAATGAAATCAATTAATACTCTCAAGACTGAATTTGAATTTGATTCCTTTTTTGGCCAAATTTGCAAGAAGGAAGGAAGTTTATTCTAAATAATATTGAATTAATGTCTTCAACAACAGAGAAAGTAATACCTTATTTAATACAATACATAATTTTATCAATTCAGAGTATCTCTCCAAATACTAACAAATTATCGTATATATATATATATATATATATATATATATATATATATATATATATATACATCTATATATGTATATATCTATAAGGCTATAAAGTCTGACTTTGATGTTTTCCCTGACAGTTATTGGAAATCTTTCTATTCCATTAATGGCCAACTTCCTACAGATAAATATAAAACTAATATATTAAAATCATCAAGTTTAGCTACTTTCTCACTCAAATGGAAAATATTTACATGGAAATATTTGAATAGGTCTTTTATTACTCCTTTAATATTGAGTAAAATTGAAAATAAAGATGTAAATTGCTGGAGATGTAATAAGCAATTTAATGCAGATTGGTCTCATATGTTGTTTGATTGTACTGAATTAAAAAGACATTTGGGAAGATATAAATGATTTTATGCAGGCAATATTTACAGATAGCTTTACTTTATATAAATCTCTGATATTATTTAATACTCCAGTACCAGCATGTATAATAACATCCAATTACCCTTTGATTTGGTCTATATTATCTATAGCCAGAAAAATAATTACAGAGAATTGGAAATCACAATCCTCTCTATCATTACAAGAATTTAAAAATCAACTTAATGAAATGTGTTGTTTGGAAAAACTGACAATCAATTATAGCTGTTCTAGGAATGCTTCTACTTATAGTAGTTGGAACAAAGTTTATGAATTGTTACAAAAATAATTTAATTTTACAGCAATCTTTGTATATATAGGTACTATTTCAGCTGATATCTAATAGTTATGGTGAATGATTTTGTATATAGTTAAATTTTGTTTAATTTTGTATATGATCATTTTTCACATAATCTAAAATGGTTCATTCCTTATTTGTTGATTGTATCTTCATCAGCACTTCTAATCAAATTATTAAAAATAAAAAAGAGACACAATGGTCAAGCTAAATCCAAAGATATTTAAATGTAGTTTCAAGTGCAGTTTTCCATTTGCTTTAGAGTGATGATAAACTTTTCCTGGAGCCAAATAGCAACACAGAATCACCTTTATCGTGCCATATTAGTGCATAATTTATTCTCTTATAACCAGGATGCCAGGTTGTCCATGTCTGACACATGTGCACTGTAATATTTACAGCATGTGGCCCTCTACTGGTAATAGTCAGCTTGCTAGCATATAGGTTGACTTCCCGCCTGGTATGTTTAAGACATGTATGGGTATGAAGGAAAGGAGGGGGCCAAGTACTGAGCCCTTTTGGACCTTTACTACACACTGGTGGTCAACGAGAATATATAGCCTCAAATGATGTCTGTAAATTCTTGTAGCCCAATAGAGATGCTAAAACAGCTACTGGAATCATTATCTAGTCCATACTTTCTCAATTCATATAAAATAAGTCACTGGCTGAGTGGATCAAAGGGCTTTAACAAGGCCAATGAAAATTATACCACAGTGTGATCAAAATACAATCACATAAAGATGGAGCTATTAAAAGTGAGTAAATGTTCTAAACTCATAATGTGATTGATTAGTAATCGATTTGGTTATAGCACTTATGTAACCAGACTAATGCCCATTAAGCCTATGACACTTTTGAGAGAATGCCTAGGTGGTGGTTACACTGACATTGAGAAATGGCATCAGGTCACTGGCAAAACTTCTTTGCTTGTCCAATATTATCTTTAGTGGAAAATGATGATGGATGAAGTTGTGTTTGAAAACAAACGTTGTACCTTGGACAAGGTGAGTCAACAGACTGAGCAGAAGATATTGTTAATTATTTGCTATAAAAATGTAAACAATGCAGATAAAAATAAACTACCCCAAAATGTTTGGTACATTATGTCTAGAGCTGGCACATTCCACCTAGAGCCCTTGAAGGGTATCATAAGGAGAGGAGCATGGGTTCAGTGAGGTATATGTGCAGGAAACTCTGCTGAAAGAAAGTGCTGCTATAGATTCATAGTGATGCACTGAGTGCCAGAGCAAGGACTGTGCACATAAAAGAATACATGAATAAACCAATGAAATTGCACCATAAGTCTGAACAGGTAGGTGTGCACCATTGTAGAAAGCAGAGCCATACAAAAAAGTACAACCTGACCACATTCAAGAAGAGCAGCATTGACACAGTTGATTAGGATAATGCTCATTTGCTGGCTATCAAGGATAATGTGAGACTCCACAACAATAGCAGTAGTTAGCTTAAGGCAGTGTGTGGTATAGCAGTGTATTGACAAGTACTACACAGCAAATAGTGATGAAGATGAGTGTTTATTGGGGTACAGAAAGCATATTAACTATGATATGGTCCAATGTGACATTAATGAGACCTGATAGTTGGGTGAGGGATGCTGGTAGAAGGGTCACCCATTACTATTGTGACTCAGTGGTACTGGGTTTCCAGGATAAGTAAATCCATAATTTACTGCTGGTAATACTGGATGCTGAATACCCAGTGGGTTTGTGCTGTCATGAAAAATACTGCATCATCTGCTATAGCAGGCAACCATGCCAGATACCTGTCAAAGAGAAGTTATAACTCCCATTCTATGCAGCACACACAGCCCTGTCATTCTCCATATTTGCAGCATAAGCTGGGGCAAAGACAGGCTTTAGCTGACATACCTACCTTCCCCTGGCATCACCACGACCTGCATGAGGGAGACTGAATGGGTAGTTTCATTAAGTAAAGATATCCTAAAATGGCACAATATATAAACCACACATCAGTAGATAATACCCAAAATAACCTGTGATTAAAGTCAGACCTTTTCCTGCAGCGGCTAACATGGCAGGCCTCTCACTCTACCGATGCTGAAAATGAAAGGACCACATAGGCTATCACACACAGATGCAGATAACATATATATACAGCAGTGCAAAGCTACAGTGCCACATGTAAAATCAAAACAGCAGAAGCCTGAAGTGGTTCAACATCACAACTGAATAGCTATGTCCACTAACAGGTAATATGCATCTGTGCCATGCAAATATATGTGCCACCAATAACACCCACAGCCCAGATACCGTCCTTTACTGCACACACCTGTTATTTTCTGGTATCTGGAAAAAAAACAGCCTTTATTAGAAACACTGCTCTAATCAACACATTTTAAATTGCACTTTGCAAAACATCAGCAATGGTAAACACTTATTACACCACTCGGGGTGCTCTTGCTTCTCCTCTGCTTGTCAAAAACTTAATACTGTTTAACTCTTACATGATAAGCCTGGTGCAAATTTGTGTCTACCCATCCAGTCATCAAGGCTAGCCTTATAGGTAGCCCAAGTATAACTTTGTTTGACCTGTAGTGGCACGTTATTCCATAGGTTTGGAATATGCTGTGTTAGGAACCTACCCTCCAGCAAGTCTTGTTTTTGTTTTGTTGTAGATTTAGGTCTCTACTGCAGGTGTTTGTAGAGGCACTGGTTTTGTGAAGAAATATGAGGTCAAATAGGACACTAGCACAGTTAGCCATAAGCACAGATTTTCACAGAAAATGATTTCACTTTCACAGGGAACAAAATGGCAGCTTGTGATTCTTGCTGAAAATATGAATACTGCACCATGAACAGTGCAGTGCAGTATTGTTCCAAAGTTCGACACGAATAAATGTGTAGGTAGCCTACATGATTCCACATGAATGATGCATTGGGTTCATGCAGTGGGATCTAGCTAGTCTTCTTTTCACCCTTGAATGTTAGTCAAATATAACAATACCATTTGTGGAACCTGGGATCATTTGCAAACATAGTATACATACTGCTTTAAAGTTGAAGCTTTAGTGGTCACAGCAACATTTTTAACACCAAACTGCACACTGAAAAATCAGTACTTTTGGATATATCTGGGCAATAAGAAGCAAATTTCTTGTAGCAGAAAGTCAGTCTTTAAACAGAAGATAACCACTAAAAGGTGCACAGAGTTTGCAGCACAGTGTTAAGATATACCTATCCAGTTTGTAATACATGTGAGCCCTTGCCTTGAAGTTAAGTGTAGGAAATATTCCTGATCTGCTCTGTTTTAATCTACAGCTTCTCCTTGCATATATTTATCATAACTAAAGTATGTGGTTATATATCTATATTGTATGTCTGGGAAGGCTTTCAACAATATTAAGAATGCTGATGCCATATTATCCTGTTTATCCTAATCAGAGCAGATGTACATATATGTTGTGGGGAGCACTGAAAATAGGCCTCCACAAATGTATACCCAAAACTGTAGCTCAGTAACTGATTCTCATCTGTGACAGCCTAGCTGCCTCCCACCATTACTGTCTGTGAAGCTCACCATTCACCTCAACATACCTGTGGGACTTGGGGAAGCTACCCTTGCTGTATAAGTTCAGTTGTCTCTCCCTACCACAGATCTGAGGTATCAGTGCAGCACTACTGTGTACACAGCAGATTTATGACACATTATTTGCTCCTACACCTGTTCCAGTTTGCACTTGTCTGTATATCCATGCCAAGCCATGGTATGTATTTAATAGTCGAGTTTACTACACCTAGCAGTCATAATCCTACAGATAAGTCTATTCTCATATGTGTTATCAGTGCCTTTAAAGGTTCGTGGGTGACAGAGGCTGGACAACTTCAGCCAGGTTGAGAATGACATCCTGCTACAGGTACTTAGGAGGACCCATAGAGTTAGCTGTTATAGAGAGTATGTACTCAACAGCATCTGTGGGGTCAATGTGGGGGGAGTGGTTTGTAACATCAGTGCTGAGTGTAAACAGAATCATACAAAGCACCAATGCAGGAAGCATGTTACTAACAAAATAAAGTAGGCCTTCAAGAAAACACACATAGCAGCAAAGAAGTCAGCCACTGGAGTAGAGGTCACCTAGCCGTGCAGGCCTGGTATATGTGGTCTGCTTCCTTGAGTCCTTGAATAGAAGTAAAGTCCAGGTATTGTACCTGGAGGAATAGAAACAGGTGCAGACATTTTTCAGTGGTGACATATCTTAAAGCTGATGCACCAGGTTAGTAACCATGCAGAATATGTATACAGCAACTGTGCACATATAAAGATCAGGCAGACCACAACTAGAAGTGTATTTCACACTGGCACTTCACGTGTTCAGGCATACGGGAATAGCAATTGAGGTATGTGTCTATCCTATATTTGCAGTTTTATGTACGTCATTTACATCCTCATCACAGGGTCTCACATACAGCATGATTTTTCATATTAACTCTGTCATGTCTTGTATTACAAAAACACAGATCAGACCACTACTACTAAAACACATATTGACTACAGTCACATGAGATACTGGCATTGTCTGCTTCCCTCCTGAGTGATCCTTATGCTATTGTGCAGGACGATGGCTTGACCTCAGACATACCCAAGACAGAGGCTGCACAGCATAAATGCTCATCATTTTTGTTGGGGGCAGTTTCCTCATGACTGAGAGACAGTATTACTGCTTCCTCTATGGCCAAAGCTGCAGAGGAGAGCATTGTATCTGATGTGGATATCCCCATATTACAACAGCCTACCAGAGGTTCCTGGAACCATCACATGCCACAGCCAACCTTTGATATGTGGGTGGTGATAAGGCCCAATAAACAGATGTGCAGGACTGTCATCCGGCCAAAGCATGTAGATGCACACTCTGACATGGACATGACTGATGTATTGTGTGGTATTAATGATGATGTCACCAGCACTGCTGAGAAATGGATGAGGCCACAGAATTCAAACACAATGTCATGCTATGTCTCAAGAGAATTGCTGCGGCAGACATCATTACCATAGTCACCTCCATTTGCAGGCTAGCAAGTGCCACCATCACTATCCTGTCCAGTTGTGCTGCCAATGGTCAGGAACAGGTATGAACAGGGGGTGGTCATCTTGGGAAGCCATATCAGGGTGCACAGTCAGCACCTGCAAGTCTAGGAATATCACACTCCAACACCCATGTCATGGGCAAGCATGGCTGACAACCTCCGGCATCAGGACACAACAGTTGACTCCATCAGCATGTCAAGTGTCATCAGAAGTACTTGGTCTAGGGATTTAAACTTCTTCTGCAACATCAACAGAACTGTTTGGAGGGACAGGCATACCTCGCAGAGGATACTGCTGCTGTGGAACAGACTCTCTGTCCACATAAAACAATGTCCATCCCTGTCCATTTTCAAGCACTACTTACATCTATGGATGGGAAATAGAAAATTTACCCCAGGGCTGCCCCCTGTATAAACAGAGGCAGCTCCTAAATGCTTTATCCTATGTATGGGTCTCCTCAAATTATCTATGGTATGATCCCAGTTATTCTTATTAGGGTTAATATATAATTATCAACCATAGGATGGGTTAGGCCAATCTATACCCAAATGGGATAGGTTATTTTGAGCACAAAAAGAGACTTGGCTAGACTTGAAATGGCCCATGATAGCAGCTAGCCTAGTACTTACCTATGAACCCATAATCTGACTTAACCATGCACTTCCTAGCCTAGCCTTTATCTAACACTGCATGCATTCTGTTGGTTCTGTGTGATAGTACATTGTCATTGTGCTTGTCAGGGACTATAAGTCTAGTCTAGATGCTGCTGCCTTGACTGCAGGATCATGTACTGACTTTATCACTGTCCTGAGAAGTGTGGTGTAGTGGCTATTCCCTGTCTGTCACTAGATTATCATGGAAATGATCAATAGTGATATTGTAAACCTCCAGACACTAGACCCAACCCAGTTTGGTTTCGTCAAGGGCAGATCATGCCTACTCAACCTGGTAGACTTCTTTGAGAAGGTCACCAAAGCAATGGATGAGGGCAAAATGACTCACACTGCCTACCTTGACCAGGCCAAGGCATTTGACACAATGCTTCACTCAGGCATTGTTGACAAACTCAAGAAGTTAGGTACAAACTTGTATGTCAACTGGTGGATAGCCAACTGGCTCACAATTGGGACCCAGGAAGTTAGAATGGGGAGTCTACTTCTACAAAGAGGCCAGTCACAAGTGGAAACCCTCAGGGATCAGTCCTTGGACAGTTCCTTTTTGGCATTTACTTCTCTGAAGTCAAGGCCAATGTCAGTGGTCTCTGGATGAATAAATTTGCAGATGATTGCAAATTAGGAGCTGTCATTGAATCTCACACTGACACAAATGTTCTGCAGGAGGGGCTGACACAGACAAACAACTGGTGTCAGAGCTACAGACTAAAACTAAATGCCAAGAAATGCATAATCGTATCCTTTGGGAATTATCCACCCCTGGTAACTATCATATTGACAACACACACCTTAGAGTTGACCCAGTAGTCAGGGACGTAAGGGTACACATAGACAGTAATCTAGTCTTTGACCATCACGTGTCTACAGCAGTGAGGAAATCATTCTATGTTGTGCAACTTTTAAATAAAGGTATGGCATCTAAGTCCAAGTGAGTCATTCTTCCACTGTATTCAGCATTCATCAGACCTGTTATTGAGTACAATACCCCCTTTGGTATGTACCTAACCAGGCATATCCAGCAACTGGAATGCCCACAGAGGTTCCTCACTAAAAGAAGAAAGGGTTTAAGTAAAATATCCTATGCAGACCTCCTCAAGGCTCTATCCCTTTATTCTGTCTCCTATAGGCTTTTGAAGGGAGGCCTATGCCTGACATACAGGGCATTGTCAGACCCCATTCTGATGGACCTCCTGCATATCTCTACAAAACAAACAGTACCAGACTTACCCATTCTAAAGACTTAAACCTAGCCTGTGATATAAATAGGACCTGATGGAGAGACAGGTATGCATCCCAGAGACTACCGCTTCTCTGGAACAGGCTCCCCATCCATGTGAAGCAGAGTTCCTCCCTAACCCAATTCAAGTGTAACTTGGACAATTGGATAGGGAATAAGAATTTCATCCATGATTTGGTACATATGTCTCTAATGGACAAAGGCAACCCATAAATGGTTCATCTCCCAGGCCCTGCTTGTAAATGTTTCATCTCCCAAGTCCCTGCTTACACTTATCAAGGGTATCAAAACCTGTCAGAGATTTGGGATGCATGGCTAGGCTTAAAAAGGTCCTTCTGGTCATCAGCCTAGTAAACACCTATGAACCTATGGATAATATCATCTAGCGGATGCTGCTGCAGTGCATCCAGTAGATCCCAGGTTAAATGGTTGGACTACATGCTACCTCATAATTCTATTATGTAGTATGCAGCATGCTACAAACAGCTGGCATGCTATGGCAGCAAGTGCACTGCAGTGCCTCCCCAATGTATCTAAGTAACAGAACCATGCTTTCAGTAAGCTAAATACATGGTGCTTAAGATTTTGCATTTGATTGTGAACAGAGCTATACTGTATATTGGTGCTGCTGTGTGAATCACTTATAGTTGTCATTATACAGGGCTTCAGTAGGCATCCTGCATAACCTAAAATACAGTAGAGATATTTATGGAGGGTGAGACATGTACACACTGTCTTTAGCTGTATTTCAATCAGATTACCACAGTGCCTGTATTTAACAACTAGGTGTCTGTGTGTAATATTCCACTAAACAGAAAGTGACAATATATATGACATAAGTCATGGGCATTGTTATGATCCTATGCAGACACATTGGTTACCAACCCCTGTGCACTGCACATCCCTGGCAGTTGATAGAATGGTAGCTCTTCATGTTGAACTAAAGCTGTCCATGGGCACCAGGAAAGGCCTTTATGGTAGCATGTATGTAATCTATAGCACTCACTACTTTAGGGAGGTGGACAATGTCATAGAAGTCAAACATGTTTGTGTGTCTCTCCTCTCTTACACATGTACAAGTGGTGTATCAAAGAATGTACTAAGTAGTCTACAGCCCAATGCATCGAATACACCCACTGTGTCTCCTATTTATTTTGGAAGGTCTTTTGTAATGAATATAGTGAGAGAGACACATACCTAGATGTCCACCGATAGAGAAAGTCCATGTATTCCCATCAGTCCTACTTGTGAGCAATATATGCCAGCAAACATGAATATGATATTTATGTCCACTCAAAACTGGGCACCTAGCTACTGATGTGTTTTTTGATGGCAGGTACTATGCTGCTGATATTAATTTCATTCATGTCACTTGCTGACGTTGCATCATGCTCCTGATGGCAACAGAATGGCATGTATTTAAATTAAATGTTGTAGAATAAAGATGGCTATTTCTCCTCACATTTTTATTTATTTATTTATTTATTTAACATTTGTTTACTAAGAAAGTCCAACTAGTACAGACCCCATTTTCAGCAGAGGCCCAGGGAGAAACACTCCAGACACTTGACTTTGGAATATGGGATGAAAGTGGAGTACCCAAAGGAAACTCACATGAATGCAGGGAGGACATGCAGACTCCACACAGAAGGTATCCCAGCCGAGAATCAAACCAGAGGATCTTTTGTTGTGAGGTGACAATGCTACCTGCTGTACCATTGCACTGCCCAATCCTTGCCTTAGCAGCTCTGCAATTTCCCATGGTGCCCTTTGGTTTTATAATGACATGCAAAATACTGAGCACCATTTGCATGCTATGTCTGTAAAATAATGACCTAGTTTCAGAATCCTACATCTGCATCTCACTTACCTGCTTAACAGACTGTGTGCCTTCATTTTCCTTGTTTCGCTATAGCACTACATTGTACTATGAATTGCAACATGCCATGCATGGCCATTTCCCTTTCTGTGATGTGTTGCACTCTCTACAACTTGCTGATGAATCCCAGCCACAGTGTACTTTTATTTATTTATTTATTTTATTTTTACTTATTTATTTGTTAACCATTTAGTTTGGCTTGTCCATAGATTGTTTTCTGGCATAAGCTGGACCAGAGGCAAAATTATACAGACTGTTTCTTTGTAAGCATTTTTATAACTAGTAATGTTGAGCTGATTAAGCACTGGGTGTTTTAAACAGTGAATATGGCTACAGTGAGATACATAATGAAATGTTACGTACACATTTCACTTCACATGCATAGATTCTTCTTCTGTTTCTCAGTGGGAGTGAAAAAAGCTGCTGAAGAGACAGTTTTGAGAGGTGTTACACGTAGGAGTGCAAACAAGATGCATCTGGAAGAATATGATACAGAGCAGAAAGGATTATTAGTGAGATGTGAAACAGAAAACAAAAATGATGGAAGAACAGTACCAGTAGAAAGGATTCTGTTGCATAAAAACACAGATAATTCAAACTGTCTGTCTATTGCAGGAATATAAAGTGTGAGTTATTAAAATAGACTGTCGGATCCTGATATCTGAAGGGATGTGGATCATGAGTCTCAGATGTTTCTCACTGAAACTTGAACAGTCCTGCCAAATTAATCAAACTGGCATTAACCAAAATTTGCCTTTATCTCCTGCACCCATTAATGCATTATAACTAACTCAGAGGTTTCAAAAACGAGGGTGAAGGTAATAAAAGTTTCAGTGGCTGCTCTTTTGATTAATCAGGCTAGATCATTCAGTTATCATTGGAAAGTGACTCATTTACAGCAGCAAGTACTGTCTGGAGAGATAGTACATCACTGTACATTGGCTTGCTAAAACTGACAGAAGGAAACTAATCACTATGAAAGACATAATGTGTATTGAACTCTGAAGAATTATTGCAAACAGATTTTAGACTGTGATATATGAGGCAAACTTTTTTGAAGGAACAGATCAAATTTTTTCTATATAAACTTCTTGCTCGCTTTCATGTTCTTTTAAGACTAAGATTTTATTAATTATTCCACGATCCTGTAACAGATAAAAACAGAATTACATTCTATGAAGTTTTTCATTATACCATACACTTACTTTTTTCCTTTTAAAACTGTATAAAGTTAACATATATTTAAAAAATCACAAATTTAACAGAGATATTATATAGGGAGCAAGCCTATGTGTAGTATGCTATTAATAGGTCAATATGAGGCTGAAACAGCTCTTTAACAGCAAATATAGTCACACAAAATCACACCCAGTTGCTACAAACTGTTGTTCTTACAGCACACAATATGCTATTGAATTATGGTATATCCAACACCGACATTAACCCAATTGTATTAAATCCCTTAGTTTGCTTATTACTAATTGCAAAATTGTATAAGTTCAATAACACTTTTTATGTCTTTATTACTGTAAATAGTAACTCTTTGTGTAATCTTTACTGTAATGTGAAGCTTTTCTACCCAGGCCTCCACTGAAAATGGATTTCTGAGCCAGTGGACTTTCCCTTTCAACAAACGTCAATAAATAACAATAAATAAACTAAGATTACTGATGCAAGATAAATACATGAACATATATACATTTCACGGTTCTGAAGCTGAAACAAAAACATTTTAAGAAAAGGTTTGTATAACAAAAAAGCTCATTAAAATGTTACTCTTGCTCATGTTAAAGAGGAAAGATTCCTTGAAGTAAGTTTAAATCAAAGCATTTTAAGATAAATAAAAACTTAACTGAATGGAAAGAATTTGGAAGTGCAACCTATTTCACTGAAGAACTGTAAAAAACAGCATTATTTTTTTCCCTAAAATTAAACAGGGATTAAATTGCTAATGTTAATGATACAGACTGAAGCAAATATACAGTTTCAGTAAAGTTAGAACCTATTTCAAAAACGGAATAAGGGGACAGAAATTTAAAATTATGTTAATTGATTAAACATATGGGATTACATGCATACAAAAGTGTTTTTTGTTTAGGGCATGGCACAGGCCTTAGTTTTCTATCCTGGCCACTAAAGGAAATATTTAAAAGATGGAGAAAGGAACATTTTACCAATAGGTGTACCAGGATTAAATGTATTTTATGTCAGGACAGTGGGTGCATAAATATTACGACATAAAATTCCAAACAAACTCTGTAGGAAGCAGGGCAACTTTTAGGAGCCTTATATGTTTTCCAAAAATAATAGCAATAAGTTCTACTAAAGGAAGAAGAATGAAATATTTTTTAAAGAAATTAGAAAGACTGGAGAGCTCAAGCTACAATTTAAGACATGCATAATATTATAGAAGAATTTATTTGGCTCTATGGGCCTTCCTGTCATACAACGTTAAAGCTACCCAGTCCCTTTTTCTTACCACCAAAGGAGTGAATGCCAGAAGTAGCAGATTAGCTGCTTTATTAACCAGGAGGAGCATGGTCTTTACTTACAAAATATCGAGAGTGCTCCGCTCTAGACAATGGTGCTTAACAAGACTAGTAGTACATTTACTTTTAATTCTCCCCCTAAGATTTAGTCCCTAACAGGAGGAAAGCTACTTTTACACATATAACACATTGCATTCTCCCCTAAAGATGGTCCCTAACAGGAGGAATACTACCTTTATAAATATAATACATGACGCACCCCCCAAGGGATGATGCCTAACAGGAAGGATTCTACCTTTTTATATATGTATATATATATATATATATATATATATATATATATATATATATATATATATATATGTATATATAAAATACAGGGCATTCTACCCCTATGGGATGGTGGCTAACAGAAGCACTACTACAATTACATATATAACACACTGCATTCTTTCCCCTATAGCCCTAACAGGAGGAATACTACAAAAGAGAAATACTACCTTTATACATACACACACACACACAAACACACACACACACACACACACACACATATATATATATATATATATATATATATATATATATAAAATACACTGAGTTATCCCCCTAAAGGATTACTACTTCTACACATATAATATGATGCTGTCTCCCTCTCAGGGATAGTCTCTAGAAGGAGGAATATTAGCTTTGTGGATATAATATAATGCATTCTCCCCTAAAGGGTGTCCCTAATAGGAGGAGTACTTCCTTTACATATATAATAGACTACTTTCTCCCCCTAAAGGATGGTCTTTAACATGACCAATATTACTTTTACATATATAACACACTGTGTTCTCCCACTAAAGCATGTGCCCAGAAGGACACTGCTTTCTTCCCCTAAAGGATGGTGTCTATCAGGAGGAATACTCCCTTTACTTGTATAATACACTGTGTTTTCCCCTTAAGGGATGGTCCCTAATATGAAAAATACTACTGTTACATATATAATACACTACTTTCTCTCCCACTAAGGGATAGTCCTTAACAGGAGGAATACTGCTTTTACATATTTAATACTCTGCTCCCCCCAAAGAATTGTCCATAACAGGAGGAATACTACCTTTACAACTATACTACATAGTATTGTCCACCCAAAGGATGGTCCCTAAAAGGATGAATGCTACTTTTACATATACAATACAGTGCATAATTTCCTTAAATGAATGCCTCCAACAAGAGAAATACTGCCTTTACATATATATGAAATACACTGCAATCTTCCCCTAAAGCATGGCCACTAACAGGAGGAATAGTATCTTTGCATATATAATAAACTGCATTCTCCCCCAAATAATGGTCCCCAGCAGGAGGAATAACACTTTTTATTTATAATACACTGCATTTTCCCCTAACATGAGAATTACTACTTTTACATATATAATATGCTGCCTTCTCCCCTTAAGGGATTGCCGCTAACAGGAGTAAGCCTACCTTTACATATACAATACACTGTTTTCTCTCCCTCAAACACAGTCACAAGCAGGAGAAATACTACCATGTCTATCTCCCCTTCAGACACTAGCATTCTTCAAGAAGGTTTACCGTTGACTAATAAATGGTGCCAAAGCCATGGTCTTAAGCTCAATGCTAAGAAATGCATAATTGTATTTTTTGGGAAGTCAACCATCCCTGCTAATTACCATGTTGATAATACACCCCTAGGAGTCAACTCAGTGGTCAGGGAAATGGGTACGCATGGGTCTATATTACAACATCGAATGTTATAATATCGAACCCTATTCAGACAAATCACCGGAACCACCACGATAGTAAAAAGTCTTTATTTTAAAACAGAACAAGTGCGCTTCATCAGGTTACAATATAATATCGAACCCGTAATGTCGAACGCTGAAAACAGCAAAGGTGCAGGACACCGAATTCTTTCCCAGGGAAAGAATTTGGTGGGCCATTGATGTGGCTTCTCTGTTTTCAGCATTTGATATGTTGGAACGTTACGGGTCAGGTTCAGGTAAGTGTGCAATTTTGTGTAGGTTAGGGTTAGGGGGTGGGTTAGGGAGCGGGTCAGGTAAGTGTGCGGTTGTGTGGACGTTAGGGTTTGGGCACGTCAGGTAAGTGTGCGATTGTGTGTAGGTTAGGGCGTGGGTTAGGTGAGTTAGGGTTAGGGCACGGGTCAGGTAAGTGTGCGGTTGTGTGTAGGTTAGGCTTAGGGGCGGGTTAGGTGAGTTAGGCCGTGGGTGAGGTGAGTGTGTGATAGTGACGGACCTTAGGGTTAGAGTTGGGTTAAGGTAAGTGGATAGCTACTAGTCTATGTAAAGTTTAGTTTAGGTTTAGGTGTAGGATTTTAAGTGTATGTATGTGGATTGCTGTTTTTTGTGTGTTTGTGTTGTGTGTATGTTTCTCGGAATAGTGATTTTTTTCCCCTTGGAAAGAATTTGCTATTCTGACTGTTCGATGTTTTCAGATTTCGGTTTTTGGGGTTCAATATTATAACAGTCAATGTTAAAGAACTTCGATGTTATAATATAGACCTTGGTACGCACATAGACAGTAGCCTTACCTTCAACCACCACGTGGCCAGAGTGATGAGGAAATCCTTCCATGTTGCACAACTCATAAGTAAGGACTTGGTATCTTGGTCCAAAGAGGTCATTATCCTACTGTACTCTGTCCTTATCAGACCAATCAGACTCAACGCTTTGGTATGTACTTGACCAGGCATAAGCAACAACTAGAGTGACCTCCTTATAAAAAAATACAAGGTATAACAAACCTGCCTTATGCAGGGTGACTTAAAGCCCTTTCCCTCTAATCCATCTCATACAGATTGCTGAGGGGTGATCTATATCTGGCTTACAAGGTATCCACAAACCCCACATTTATGAATACCCTACGTATCTAACTCAAAGAGTACCAGAAATACAAGGTATAGGGAAATGAATTTTGTCTGTGACTTAAAGAGAAAACGCTGAAGAGAAAGATATGTGTTCCAGAGACTGCTCCTCTTACCGAACAGGCTTCCCATCCATATGAAGCTGAGTTTGTCTGTTACCTAGTTTAAGTACAACCTAGACAAGTGGATGGTTAATGGGAAATTTACACTGGGCCTAGCACCCATGCCCCTTATGGACAGATGTAGCTTATAAATGCCTGACCCTCAATGTCATATTTGGATGCAGGGCATCATTATTCCATCGGGAAAACTTGGCTAGGCTTAGAAAGGCCCTTGAATCATTAGCCTAGTAAGAGTCTATGAAATCTATAAATCTATAATACACTGTGTTCTCCCGCAAATGGTCACCCCAGACTAGAGGAATACTACCTATACATATAAAATATGCTGCTTTCTCTTCCTAAAGGATAGTGCCTAAAAGGAGGAATTCTACTTTTACACATGTAATAGACTGCTCTCTGCACCTAATGGATAGTCCCTAACAGGAAGAATTCTACTTTTACATATATTATATTATCATATATCATATATTATACAATGGGTTCTCTGCCTAAAGGATGGCCTCTATCAGGAGTAAAACTGCTTTTACATGTATAACACACAGTATTCTCCCAGTAAAGCATGATCCCTAACAGGAGGAATACTACCTTTACATATATAATACACAGAGTTCTCCATCTAAGGGATTGTCCCAAACAGGAGAAGCAGTAGTTTTACATGTAAAATACACTGTGCTCTCCCCCTAAAGGATGTCCCTAAAATGAGGAATGCTACTTTTACATGTAAAATACCTGGCATTCTCCCCCTAAGGGATGGCCCCTAATAGGTGCAACACTTTATTCCATATATAATACACTGCATTCTCCCCTAATGGATGGTCTCTAAAAGGTGGAATATTAGTGTTAAATTTATAATACACAGCATTCTCTTCTTAAAGGATGGTCTATAACAGGAGAAATTCTACTTTTGCATATATAATACACTGCATTCTCCCCCTAAAAGATGGTCTCTATCAGGACGAATTCCACTTTTGCATATATAATATGCTGCGTTCTCCACCTAAAGGATGGTCCCCAACAGGTTTTATATTACCTTTACACATACAGTAGACTGCATGCTTCCTGTAAAGAATGGTCACTAACAGGAGGTATTCTACTTTTACATATAAAATACCCAGCATTCTCCACCTAAGGGATGGTCCCTAATAGGAGGAATACTACCTTTATATACATAATACGCTGCTTTCTCCCCCTAAGGGATTGTCCCTAACAGCGTTTATATCACGTTATCGAAAGATGAAAATAGTGAACGCTATCTCATCGGCCCAAAAACATCTAAACATGAAAATATCGAACATTCAGAACAGCGAATTTTTTCCGAAACACATACACCCAACACAAGCACATCAAACAAACAGCAACCACACACATACACTAAAATTCCTACATTAGACTAACGCTACACTAAACTAAACATACACTACTATCTACCCACTTACCTAAACCCAAACCCTAACCCTAAGGTCCGTCACTATCGCACACTCACCTAACCTGCACCCTAACCCTAATTCACTTAAACTGCCCCAACCCTAAAGTATGTCACTATCACTCACATGCCTAACCCGCGCCCTAACCCTAACTCACTTAACCCACCCCTAACCCTAATGTACAAACAATCGCACACTTACCTGAACCCAACCCATAACTTTCCACCACAGCGCTAAGAATAGCGAAGCCACAGAAACAGCCAACTGAATTCTTTCCCGAGGAAAGAATTTGCTGTTCTGCAGCTTCGCTATTCTTAGCGTTCGCTGAATAGTGTTCGATATCAGAACATTCGAAGTTTTAATACTTCGATGTTCTGATATAGACCCCCCTAATAGGAGGAATACTAACTTTATGTACATAATACGCTGCTTTCTGCACATAAAGGATGGTCCCTAATAGGAGGAATACTACCTTTATGTACATAATACGCTGCTTTCTCCCCTAAGGGATGGTCCCTAATAGCTAACAGGAGGAATACTACCTTTATGTACATAATACGCTGCTTTCTCCCCCTAAAGGATGGTCCCTAATATGAGGAATACTACCTTTATGTACATAATACACTGTTTTCTCCCCTAAGGGATGGTCCCTAATAGGAGGAATACTACCTTTATGTACATAATACGCTGCTTTATCCCCCTAAGGGATGGTCCCTTACAGGAGGAACACTACCTTTATGTACATAATACGCTGCTTTTTCCACATAAAGGATGGTCCATAATCGGAGGAACACTACCTTTATGTACATAATACGCTGTTTTCTCCACGTAAAGGATGGTGCCTTACAGGAGGAATACTACCTTTATGTACATAATACGGTGCTTTATCCCCCTAAGGGATGGTCCCTTACAGGAGGAATACTACCTTTATGTACATAATACACTGCTTTTTCCACATAAAGAATGGTACCTAATAGGAGGAATACTACCTTTATGTACATAATACGCTGCTTTCTCCACATAAAGGATGGTCCGTAATCGGAGGAACACTACCTTTATGTACATAATACGCTGTTTTCTCCACGTAAAGGATGGTCCCTTACAAAAGGAATACTACCTTTATGTACATAATACGCTGCTTTCTCCCCCTAAGTGATGGTCCCTAATAGGAGGAATACGACCTTTATGTACATAATACACTGCTTTATCCCCCTAAGGGATGGTCCCTTACAGGAGGAATACTACCTTCATGTACATAATATACTGCTTTATCCACATAAAGAATGGTGCCTAATAGGAGGAATACTGCCTTTATGTACATAATATGCCACTTTCTCCACATAAAGAATTGTGCCTAATAGGAGGAATACTACCTTTATGTACATAATACACTGCTTTCTCCACATAAAGGATGGTCCCTTACAAGAGGAATACTATTTATATGTACATAATACGGTGCTTTCTCCCCCTAAGTGATGGTCCCTAATAGGAGGAATACTACCTTTATGTACATAATACGCTGCTTTCTCCACATAAAGGATGGTCCCTTACAGGAGGAATACTACCTTTATGTACATAATACGCTGCTTTCTCCCCCTAAGTGATGGTCCCTAATAGGAGGAATACTACCTTTACATACATAATACGCTGCTTTATCCCCCTAAGGGATGGTCCCTTACAGGAGGAACACTACCTTTATGTACATAATACACTGCTTTTTCCACACAAAGATTGGTGCCTAATAGGAGGAACACTACCTTTATGTACATAATACGCTGCTTTCTCCACATAAAGAATGGTGCCTAATAGGAGGAACACTACCTTTATGTACATAATATGCTGCTTTCTCCACATAAAGAATGGTGCCTAATAGGAGGAATACTGCCTTTATGTACATAATATGCTGCTTTCTCCACATAAAGAATGGTGCCTAATAGGAGGAATACTACCTTTATGTACATAATACGCTGCTTTCTCCCATAAGGGTTGGCTCCTAATAGCTAATAGTTGGAATATTACCTTTATGTACATAATACAGTGCTTTCTCCCCTAAGGGAAGGTCCCTAATAGGAGGAGTACTACCTTTATGTACATAATATGCTGCTTTCTCCCCCTAAGTGATGGCCCCTAATAGGAGGAATACTACCTTTATGTACATAATACGCTGCTTTAGCCCCCTAAGGGATGGTCCCTTACAGGAGGAATACTACCTTTATGTACATAATACGTTGCTTTCTCCACATAAAGGATGGTCTCTTACAGGAGGAATACTACCTTTATGTACATAATACGCTGCTTTCTCCCCCTAAGGGATGGTCCCTTACAGGAGGAATACTACCTTTATGTACATAATACACTGCTTTTTCCACATAAAGAATGGTGCCTAATAGGAGGAATACTGACTTTATGTACATAATATGCCGCTTTCTCCACATAAAGAATTGTGCCTAATAGGAGGAATACTACTTTTATGTACATAATACACTGCTTTCTCCATATAAAGGATGGTCCCTTACAGGAGGAATACTATTTTTATGTACATAATACACTGCTTTCTCCCCCTAAGTGATGGTCCCTAATAGGAGGAATACTACCTTTATGTACATAATACGCTGCTTTCTCCCCCTAAGTGATGGCCCCTAATACGAGGAATACTACCTTTATGTACATAATACGCTGCTTTCTCTCCCTAAGTGATGGTCCCTAACAGGAGGAATACTACCTTTATGTACATAATATGCTGCTTTATCGCCCTAAGGGATGGTCCCTTACAGGAGGAATACTACCTTTATGTACATAATACACTGCTTTTTCCACACAAAGAATGGTGCCTAATAGGAGGAATACTGCCTTTATGTACATAATATGCTGCTTTCTCCACATAAAGAATGGTGCCTAATAGGAGGAATACTACTTTTATGTACATAATACGCTACTTTCTCCACATAAAGGATGGTCTCTTACAGGAGGAATACTACCTTTACGTACATAAAACGCTGCTTTCTCCCCCTAAGGAATGGTCCCTTATAGGAGGAATACTACCTTTATGTACATAATATGCTGCTTTCTCCCCCTAAGTGATGGTCCCTAACAGGAGGAATACTACCTTTATGTACATAATACACTGCTTTATCTCCCTAAGGGATGGTTCCTTACAGGAGGAATACTACCTTTATGTACATAATACACTGCTTTTTCCACATAAAGAATGGTGCCTAATAGGAGGAATACTGCCTTTATGTACATAATACACTGCTTTCTCCACATATAGGATGGTCCATAATAGGAGGAACACTACCTTTATGTACATAATACGCTGCTTTCTCCACATAAAGGATGGTCCCTTACAGAAGGAATACTACCTTTATGTACATAATACGCTGCTTTCTCCCCCTAAGTGATGGCCCCTAATAGGAGGAATACTACCTTTATGTACATAATATGCTGCTTTATCGCCCTAAGGGATGGTCCCTTACAGGAGGAATACTACCTTTATGTACACAATACACTGCTTTTTCCACACAAAGAATGGTGCCTAATAGGAGGAATACTGCCTTTATGTACATAATATGCTGCTTTCTCCACATAAAGGATGGTATCTTACAGGAGGAATACTACCTTTACGTACATAAAACGCTGCTTTCTCCCCCTAAGGAATGGTCCCTTATAGGAGGAATACTACCTTTATGTACATAATACGCTGCTTTCTCCCCCTAAGTGATGGTCCCTAATAGGAGGAATACTACCTTTATGTACATAATACGCTGCTTTATCCCCCTAAGGGATGGTCCCTTACAGGAGGAATACTACCTTTATGTACATAATACACTGCTTTTTCCACATAAAGAATGGTGCCTAATAGGAGGAATACTGCCTTTATGTACATAATACGCTGCTTTCTCCACATATAGGATGGTCCATAATAGGAGGAATACTACCTTTATGTACATAATACGCTGCTTTCTCCACATAAAGGATGGTCCCTTACAGGAGGAATACTACCTTTATGTACATAATATGCTGCTTTCTCCACATAAAGAATGGTGCCTGATTGGAGAAATTCTACATTTATGTACATAATACGCTGCTTTCTTTACATAAAGTATGGTCTCTTACAGGAGGAATACTACCTTTATGTACATAATACGCTGCTTTCTCCCCTAAGGGATGGTCCCTTACAGGAGGAATAGTACTTTTACTTATACAATACACTCATACCTGTCACCTGTCCAAATTTACACAGAATGTCCAGATTTTTGCCTCATATTTTTGGTCTTTTCCTCACATAAATTAGTGGTTTTCTGGCAAATCACTAAGTTGATCCATGTATTGAAGTCACTAAATAATGACATGCATTTGAGTTTTAAACTTCATATCCTTCAGACAATGTGTGTTAACACAAACCTTGTTACTTTAGCATCTTTCTCAGTTTAGAAGAGCAATTTTTAAAATCTGTCTCTATTCTTGGGCCTTTGTCCCCTCATTATATCAGGCTTTGTCCAGATTTCTTGCACTAAGAGGTTGAGAAGTAGAAAAAGACTGTGAACTCACACTAAAGGATGGTCTCTAACAGGAGGAATACTTACTTTACATATATAGTACACTTGATTCTCCCCCTAAGGGATGGCTCATAACAGGAGTAATTCTACTTTTACACTGATAATGTGATGCATTTTCCCACTAAGAGCTGATCCCTAACTGAAGGAACAGTAGATTTACTGTATAATGCACTGCATTCTCTCTTAAAAGATGTCCCTAATAGGAGGAATACTACTTTTACATACATAATATCCTACATTGTCTCCCAAGGGATTTCCCTAACAGGAGGAACACTACCTTTACTTATATAATACACTGTGTTCACCCACGAAAGGATTTCCATAATAGGAGGAATACTAACTTTACATGTATAATACACTGTGATCACCCCCTAAGGGATTATCCCTAATAGGAGAAATATTACTTTTACATACATACACACACCACATTCTCCCCCTAAAGGATGGTCCCTATCAGAAGGAATACTAACTTTGCAGATATAATACGCTACATTCTTCCACTAAAGGATCATCCCTAACAGGAGAAATATTAGTTTCACATAGATAATACACTGCGTACTCCCCCTAAAGCAGTGTCCCTAACAGGAGTAATATTGCTTTTACATGTATGAGTGCATTCTCCCCCAAAGGATGTCACTAACAGGAGGAAAACTGACTTTACATATATAATACACTGCCTCGTTCTCCCCCTAAGGGATGACCCCTAACAAAAGGAACATATATAATACTCTGCATTCACCCCCCCAAAAGATGAAATACTACACACATATATATATATATATATATATATATATATATATATATATATATATATATATATGTAAAAACACACTGCATTCTCCCCTAAAGCATGGTCCCTAAAAGGAAGAATACCACTTTTCAAGTATAAGACACTGTATTCTCCAGTGGAAGGATTGTCCTTAACAGGGGGAACACTACCTTTACATACATAATACACTGTGTTCTCCCCCAAAGATTGGTCCCTAGCCAGAGGAATACTACTTTTGCATGCATACTACACTGTGTATTCCCCATAAACGATGGTTCTTACAGGAGGAATGCTACTTTTACATGTATAATACACTGCATACTGCCCCTAAGAGATCCCACAGCAGGAGAAATGCTACCTTTACATATATAATACACTGCGGTCTCTCCCTAAGGGATGGTGCCTATAATATGTTGCATTCTTCCACTAAAGGATGCTCGCTCACAGGAGGAACACTACTTTTACATATATAAAACACTGTGTTCTCCACCTAAAGGATGGCCCCCAAAGAGATGGAATATGACTTTTCCATATACAACACACTGCATTCTCCCACAAAAGCATGGTCCCTAACAGGAGAAATGTACTTTTTTATATTAAATGCACAGCATTCTCCAGTTAAGGGATGATCCTTAACAGAAGGAAGACTACTTTTCCATATATAATATGCTTTATTCTTCCCCTAAAAGATGTCCCATAACAGGAGGCATACTACTTTTACATATGTAATACACTGTGTTCTCCCCTAAAAGATGGTTGCTGAAAGGAGGAATATTACTTTTAAATGTAAAATACACTGCATTCTCCCCCAAAAGGATGGACCTTAACTGGAGGAAGCAATACTACCTTTATGGCTATAATACACTGCGTTCTCCCAAAAAAGGATGGCCCCTAACCTAAGGAATACTATCTTTACATATATAATACACAGCATTCTTCCCCTAAAGGATGGTCCCTAAAAGGAGGAATATTACTTTTAAATATATCATACATTGTGTTCTCCCCAAAAGGATGGTCCCTAACTGGAGGAAGGAATGCTACCTTTATGTATATAATACACTGTGTTGTCCCCAAGAAGATGGTCCCTAACCTGAGGAACGCTATCTTTACATAAATAACACACTGCATTCTCTCCCTGAAGCATGGTCCTTAACAGGAAGAAGACTACTTTTCCATATATAATACGCTTCATTCTCCCCCTAAATGATGTCCCCTATCAGGAGGAATACTACTTATACATATATAATTCACTGTGTCCTCCTTCTAAAGGATGGTCCCTAAAAGGACTAGTACTACCGTTACCTATATAATACACTGATTCTCCCCCCAACATATGGTCCCTAATAGGAGAACTACTACCTTTACATACATAATACACTGCATACTCCCAAAGGATGGTCCTTAACAGGAGGAATACAACTTTTACATACATAGTACACTGTGTTCTCCCCCCCAAGGATGCCTCCTAACAGAAGGAGCAGTAGCTTTACATGTATAATACACTGCATTCCCCCCTTAAAGGATGTTGCTAACAGAAGGAACATTACCTTTATACATATAATATACAGCATTGTTCCCATAAAGGACTGTTCCTAACAGGAGGAATAGTACTTTTATATTTATAATACAGTGCATTCTCCCCCAAAGTATGGTCCCCAACTGGAGGAATACTACCTTTACTAATATAACACACTACATTCTCCCCCTAAGGAAGGTCTTTAACAGTAGAAATCATACCTTTCAGATATGATACTCTGCATTCTCCCCTACAGTGCAGTCCCATACAGGAGGAGTACTACTTTTACATGTAGACCACACTGAATTCTCACACAAAATGATGGTCCCTTACAGGAGGAATGCTATCTTTACATATATAATACACTGCATTCTCCCCTAAAGGATGATTCCTAACAGGAGGACTACTACCTTTACATATAGAATATGCTGCTTTTCACCCCAAGGATGTCACCTAATAGGATGAGCAGTAGCTTTACATGTATAATACACTACATTCTCCCCCAAAGGATGGTCCTTAGCAGAAGGAATACTATCAATAAATATATATAATATACTGCGTCTCCCCCAAAGGATGGTGTCTATTAGGCGGAACACTATTTTTAGATATATTATACACTGCTTTCTTCCATAAAGGATGTTGCTAGCAGAAGGAACACTACCTTTACACATATAATATGCAACAATCTCTCCCAAAGGATGGTCCCTATCAGGAGGAATACTACTTTTAGAAATATAGTACGCTGCTTTTTACCCCCTAAATGGTGGTCCCTAACAGGAGGACTACTACTTTCACATACTGTGTTCTCCCCTAAAGGATGGTGTCTAAAAGGTGGAATATTAGTTTTAAATATATAATACACAGCATTCTCTTCTTAAAGGATGGTCCATAACAGGAGGAATTCTACTTTTGCATATGTAATACACTGCATTCTCCCCCTAAAAGATGGTCTCTTTCAGGAGAAATTCTACTTTTACATATATAATATGTTGTGTTCTCCACCTAAAGGATGGTCCCCAACAGGATTTATATTACCTTTATGCATACAGTAGACTGCATGCTTTCTGTAAAGAATGGTCACTAACACGAAGAATTCTACTTTTACATGTAAAATACTCTGCATTCTCCCCCTAAGGGATGGTCCCTAATAGGAGGAATACTAACTTTATATACATAATACACTGCTTTCTCCCCCTAAGGGATGGTCCCTTACAGGAGGAATACTACCTTTATGTACATAATACACTGCTTTCTCCCCCTAAGGGATTGTCCCTAATAGGAGGAATACTACCTTTATGTACATAATAAGCTGCTTTCTCCACATAAAGCATGGTCCCTAATAGGAGGAATACTACCTTTATGTACATAATACGCTGCTTTCTCCCATAAGGGTTGGCTTCTAATAGCTAATAGTTGGAATACTACCTTTATGTACATAATACAGTGCTTTCTCCCCTAAGGGAAGGTCCCTAATAGGAGGAGTACTACCTTTATGTACATAATACGCTGCTTTCTCCCCCTAAGGGATGGTCCCTTACAGGAAGAATACTACCTTTATGTACATAATACGCTGCTTTCTCCCCCTAAGGGATGGTCCCTAATAGGAGGAATACTACCTTTCTGTACATTATTTTTTATTTATTTTTTATTTTATTTTACATTTGTTGACCGGACTAGTCTAACTGGATACAAGTCCATTTTCAGTAGAGGCCTGGGGAGATAAGCTCCAAGACAGACATGAACAGACAAGATCAATAATGTTACAAAAAATCAGACATAGATGAAATATTTCTACACATTTCATAAAAACTATTTACAATATTTAGAGCTAATTATTTACATATACTAGTAGCTAATACAGCTTCAAATGTCTGCATATGTACTTTCATGTTGCACTAAAGCACAGTAACTAGAAGAGTGAGTGGAGTTAGTAAAGACACTAGAAGCAGTAATGATTGTTTAGTCAAGGTTACTACAAGGGCAAAGCCAGTGTGTGTTTAGGAAGATTTTAATTTTTTGTTTAAAGAGTGATAAGGAAGGAAGGGAAGTAAGTTCACTAGGTAGAAGGTTCCACTTTTTCCCAACTGTATTTGAGAACAGAGAGTGTTCTGCTATGTTGTTAGCCTTATTGATGTTAATTAGTAGTTTGTTTGATGAACGCAAGGCGTTAAGATTTCTATAAGGGATTATGAGGTCTAGGAGTATTGGAGTATTGTTAGGTTGGTAAAGGATCTTATGGGCAGTAGTAAGTTGGTTGATTTGAAGTTGATTTTGTAGTTCAAGCCACCCGAGCTGTTTGAGATTATGACAGTGATGGGTTCTGAAAGGTTTACCAGTGGCCAATCTGGCTATGCTGTTATAGGAGGTAGCTAGTTTGAGAAGATTATTTTTGGAAAGGTTGGTATATATTGGTGAGGCATAGAGAAGAGTAGAGATTAGATGGGAGTGGGCAATGGTAGTTCTTGCTGTTGGTGTTAAGAAGGGTTTAATTCTATACAGGGAGCCCATTTTTCTGTTAACTGATTTTATAATGTTGTTAATATGGGTATCAAAGTTAAGGTTGTTGTCTATTGTAATCCCTAGGAGTTTGGTAGTAGATTCTGGTGATATGAGGGTGCCATTATTAGAGATTACTGAGAAATCTGTTGGTATTGACCTGCGAGTAGGAGTAAAGAGCAGGAGTTTAGTATTTTTGGGATTCAAAAGGAGGCACCGCTTCGAAAACCATGTCTCAACTATGTAAAATACCTTCTGGGTTTGGGATTGCAGTTCAGATACAGATTTGGCTGTACAGATTAATGTCGAATCACCTGCATATTGAATACAAGTTGCATTGGGAATAGCTAAGTAGAGATCATTAATGAAAACTGAAAATAAAAGAGGACCTAGAGTGGAGCCCTGGGGTACACCCAGTGTGACTGGCAGGTGAGATGATAGTTTATTCTACCAGAGCACTGCCTGTTGCTCAGGTAGGAAGTGAACCATTTTACAGACAGAGAATCTAGGGAAAGTGATTTGAGAAGATAAATAAGCAATGAGTGGTTTACCATATCAAAGGCCTTAGAAAGGTCAATGAAAAGAGCCAGAGTTTGTTGTTATTGCGCAATCTATTAATGGTGTCAGTAAAGGATAAGAGGGCAGTAGTGGTGCTATGATATGGCCTAAAGCCATGTTGGCATTTGGCTAGTATGTTGTGTTGAGTGAGATGGCCTACTAGTTGATGATGAATTCATTTTTCCATTATTTCTGCTAGGGGGGATAGAAGGGCTATGGGCTGATAGTTTGAATAGTCATTGGAGTTACCACCTTTGTGTAGGGGGATGATGTGTGATATTTTCCAGACGGCAGGGTTGGAACCTTCCTTAATGGTTCTATTTATAAGGATGGCAATAGGATAAGCTACTGCTTTAGCTGCTTTTTGCAGATATTCAGCAGGAAACTGGTCAGCGGAAGGGGTACAAGGCTTAAATTTAGCTAGGAGTTTGAAAATGAAATTAGTAGAGATGGGTTGTAGTAGGAAGGTAGGAAGTGTGCTAGTCATAGGGGTTTGTAGGCTGGAAGTGTCAGGGGGTATCTGACTGGCTAGAGACTGGATGGTTTCTATGAAGAAGGAGTTAAAGTTATTTGCAGTTTGGAAGAGAGTGTCATAATTAGCTCCTATAGGGGTTGGTGTACTGGAGTGTCCTAGATAAAGGAGTTTATTAATACTTGCCCAGAATCGTTGAGAATTATTTTGGTGTGTTTTCTGTATTTTACAGTAAAAGTTTTTTTTGTCTAAAAGTATAGATTTTTTAGCTGCGTTTTTTAGTTGTCTAAATGTTTGTTGATCAGATGTGCTTTTAGTAGTTCGCCACTTAGTCCAGGCTTTATTTCGGAGTAGGATTTTTTGCCTGGTATCTTCGGAGAGCCATGGGGCTGGTTTTGCCTTGATTCTTATTTTACGTTTGGGTGCATGCTGGTCTAGGATAGTTAAGAATTTAGAGTTAAAGTATTGGATAGCCTCTTCTAATGGGAGAGTTTTTAGATTAGTCCAATCACAGGTACTAAGTTCGCCTTGGAATAGAGTTTTGTTAAATTGTTTGTTGGAACGTATAGTCCTGCATGCTGTTGGGTGAGAGATATCTATTCTTTGCCTGATTATATAGGTCAAGCATTGGTCACTTATATCGTTAGGGAAAATACCTAATCTATAAGTTTGGTGATAATTATTAATGAGTATCCAATCTAAGGTGCTCTCTTTTTGGTTTGGTTTGTTAATTCTGGTTGGGGAGGTGATGGTCTGAGAGAAGCCATGAAGGTTAATGTGTGAAGTGGGATGCTCAGTATTGATACATTTCCAGTCAATATTGACATCACCAAGGATTATAGTTTCTTGTGGGAAAGTTGCTGAGACCCAGCTAAGAATATCTTCCAATGAGTTAATGTTATTTCCAGGTGGTAGATAGATACATATGATATTTATGGATTTACTAGAATTTAGCTGAATCTTTGAAATGAGGATTTCTGCATTACTATCTTTAGGTGGGTTATAGGGTGAGGTGGTAACTTGTTGCCCATCCTTGAAAAGCATAGCTACTCTCCCTCATTTTTTGTTTTTATGATCGTGTCTCAATATATTGTATCCTGGTGGGATAATTTCATTATCTTGAGTTTGTGGCTTTAACCAAGTCTCTGTGAGGCATAAAATGTCAAAAGAGTATATGTAAGAGGGAATGGAGAGGAGGAACTTTATAATTGAAGTCCATAATACACTGCTTTCTCCCCCTAAGTGATGGTCCCTAATAGGAGGAATATTACCTTTATGTACATAATACGCTGCTTTACCCCCTAAGGGATGGTCCCTTACAGGAGGAATACTACCTTTATGTATATAATACGCTGCTTTCTCCACATAAAGGATGGTCCGTAATAGGAGGAACACTACCTTTATGTACATAATATGCTGCTTTCTCCACATAAAGGATGGTATTTTACAAGAGGAATACTACCTTTACATATACAATACACTCATACCTGTCACCTGTCCAAATTTATGAAAAATAAAACATGGAAAAAACACCACGCTAGGAAACAAAAACTGTATGTTAGCGCTTTCGTTTACTAAAAATATGTAAACTTCTTCAGACAATTTACAAACAAAAAATCAACCCTTAAATACTTTAAAAAACATGACATCATTTCCTGAAACATCATTTCCTGAAACAACCTTACCTCAATTTAAAGTAAAAGAACATAAAATGTAAAGTGTAAACTACATAAATCTATTCATAGATACTATGTTAAATTATTTCCTCATGAAATTCAGTATATTTTTTATCTTAATAAAGCTTTAAGTTTTAAAGTGCTCCTGATAGAGATTACATCATCTAAACCTGGTGGGACCAAAGCATTTAATTTCAACTGCCATAAAACTTCTTACACACAAAATGATGGTCCCTTACAGGAGGAATGCTATCTTTACATATATAATACACTGCATTCTCCCCTAAAGGATGACTCCTAACAGGAGGACTACTACCTTTACATATAGAATATGCTGCTTTTCACTCCAAGGATGTCACCTAATAGGATGAGCAGTAGCTTTACATGTATAATACACTGCATTCTCCCCCAAAGGATGGCCCTTATCAGAAGGAATACTATCAATACATATATATAATATACTGCGTCTCCCCCAAAGGGATGGTGTCTCTCAGGAGGAACACTACTTTTAGATATATTATACACTGCTTTCTTCCCATAAAGGATGTTGCTAGCAGTAGGAACACTACCTTTACACATTTCTCCCCCAAAGGATGGTCCCTATCAGGAGGAATACTACTTTTAGAGAATATAGTACGCTGCTTTTTACCCCCTAAAGGGTGGTCCCTAACAGGAGGACTACTACTTTCACATACTGTGTTCTTTCCTAAATGATGGTCCTGAAAAGGTGGAATATTAAAGGATGGTCCATAACAGGGGGAATTCTACTTCTGCATATATAATACACTGCATTTTCCTCTAAAGGATGGTGTCTATCAGGCGGAATTCTACTTTTACATATATAATATGCTGCATTTTCCATCTAAAGGATGGTCCCCAACATGTATCATATTACCTTTACATATACAGTAGACTGCATGCTTCCTCTAAAGGATGGCCCCTAACAGGAGGAATTGTACTTTTACATTTGTTTTATATACACTGGGTTCTCCCCCTAAGGGATGGTCCCTAACAGGAATAATTCTTCTTTTAAATATATAATACACTTCATTCTCCCCTCAAAGGATGGTTCCTAACATGAAACTACCACTTTACATATATAATACACTACACTACCTTCTCCCCTAAAGCATGGTCCCTAACAGGAAGAATAATATTTTTACATATATAATACACTCTGTTCTCTCCCTAAAGAACAGTCCCTAAAAGGAGGAATACTTATTTTATATATATATATATATATATATATATATATATATATATATATATATATATATATATATATATATATATATATATATATATATATATATATATATATATATATATATATATATATATATATATATATATATATATATATATATATATATAGATAGATATGTATACATATATCTATATCTATATCTATATATATATATATATATATATATATATATATATATATATATATAAAATATGCAGCATTCTCCTCCTAAATTATGGTCCCAAACAGGAGGGAAACTACATTTACATATATAGTACACTGCACTGTCCCCAAAGGATTGTTCCTAACAGTAGGAACACTACCTTTACATTTATAATACACTGCATTCTCTCCCAGATGATAGCCCCTAATAGGAAGAATATTACTTTTACATGTATAGTATACTGTGTTCTCTCCTAAAGGATGTCCCTAACAGGAGGAATACTTCCTTCACTTATATAATCCAAGTTCCCCCAAAAGGTAGTCTTTAACAGTAGGAGTACTGTTTTTCCTAATATAACCTGAATCTTCCCATACCATGCCAAGCATTCTACATTATTGCTGAGACATGCACACATAATGCACTTTATGTGCAAGGAGTCCCCAGAGGTGCCTTTCTAACTTTGCCTGCTGCATTTTGCTGCTCTTTGGTTTCCATCAGTGAGCAATATTCCAGTTGGAAAGTCTTTTATTCTCTCTTCTACAATGGGAAATAGCTTTTTTCTGTTGTTTAATTTAGGTATTTGTCAGTTAAGCTCACATGAAACAAGTTATTAATTTCAGGAGTGGCCTGGGGCACTGTCTGGTTAAATGATTTGCAACGTCACACAAGAGGCACATGGAGATGAAAAGAGTGATTCTCTGTACTTGGATACATAATGCAACTCATTTAGCGATCTGATTCTATCCTCTGTGCTAACTACCCCATGAATGATAGTCTCAGTATGCTTAATCCTACCCTTCCCTGCTGTCCTTCCGGCCAGTCAAAACAATGCATGATCCTGGGTCACCACAGAGCACTGGGCAATGTGCCTTTGTTATGTTATGGAAATAAATGTAATTTTGAGGAAAGCAAAGGTAGGAATGTGGAAAAAGTTGTCAGTCAAGAGGAAGTGTTTAAAGAACAGATATTGAAAGAAGCTTAAAAAAATAATTTAAGGAGATGACAAGAACTGCCCTCACTAGGAATAACCAATTTCAAACAACATAAATGAAAATAAATAGCAACATTTCTTTGAAGGATGCAACATTGTATGTGTGTGATTAGATATCACTGCACCAACTAGGACATGAAGGACATCTGTATGTCATTATTATCACAGATGGGTTATTGTGTTATAATCTTCTTTGTTCTTTAGTTGTTCAGTAGGGTCTGACTTCCTGACAGCTAGGATTATGGTACAGAAGGTATTAGAAAGTGAATGATTGAGAATAATAATGTGTAATGTTGTTGGTAGGTAGGTACTAGGCTATCTGCCCGATATATCGTTGATTTTAGTTGTAGTCCTTCCACAGTATTTACCCTTTTCTTACAGTTGTGTGACTATGGAGTTAGTGCATTAAGATAAGCAAATATGAGAGGTGAACCACCCATATAAAAATGGGGTGTAATGAGGCTTGTTGGAAAATATTCCTTTGGATTATGCTTTTTGCATTTGTCTTGATTTCTTCTAGCATATTTAATAGATTTTTTTTTCTAGGTTTGCAAAATGTTGGGATTCACTGTTTGAAAACTCATTGTTTATGAATTGACATACATTAAAGAAGAGGAAGTAGAAATTTGTGATAATGCATAGGAGTTTGAAGGTGAAGAAAATCAGATGGGAAGGTGAGGTTTAAGTACAGGTAAAAAAGAAAAGTCATTTTAAGGTGAAAAGGAAAAACAAGAAAAATTAATATTTAATCTATTTATTTATTTATTGCCTTAGTTAGACTTGTAGACTAGTACTAGGCATGTGGTCAGAATAACCATATATACCTCTCTTCTTGATAAAGGCCATACTTATATTACCTGGGGTACAGTTATGTGAGAAAGGTGCTCATTCAAAAGAAGTTTGTTCCACAGGAAGGGAATCCTCTGGATCACAAATGTACCCCTTAACAGAATCCTATTTATGTTGTTATATAAGCTGAGACTGTTCAAGTAAGAATTCCTAACATTATCAGTATCTCAGAGGTGATTAAAATCTTGTAAAACAGGAACTTTCATAGCTCAAAAGGCAAGGCAGAGATCTCCAAGTAGGAGTCTATATGAAATGGAAAAGAAGTGAAAAGACTTTTTAATCTATGTGGATAACTAAGGGAGCCTGGGTATCCGTGATTCTCTTGGTTCGAAAACAAACATTTTCAGACTTGGATATGTATCTGGTGAGGAACATACCAAACAGAGCATTATATTCTATGATCAGCTTAACATGGGAAGAGTAACGGAAGGAGTAAGAACTCTTTAGATCCTAATGATATACCTTTGATAATTAATAAGGAAATGAAAAAACATTTCCTTACTGTAACTGATGCTTGGTGATTTGAGATCTCTAACAACCATATTGACCTTAAGCAGGATTCTATCTCTGTGATAAACATTGGAAAATCTTGCTTCCCATACATGATTAGACTGCACTTTTTTTTTTTTTTTTTGCTTTATATATCAGGCCATGGTCAGAATACATGGTGCTGACTCTTTTAAGACCTTCTGCAGACTTGGTCACCTACAAGCTTAGGACATTTGTCTTCACGTTGCAGAAGAAGGTGTCAAAGAGAAGAAGATCCAACACAAGGTCCTGTGGGACTCCAGTGGTGACTAATCTTTGAGATGAGAGAGCACCACTGTCTCTGATTGTGTGTATGATTAGACATTAGTTAAGAATCCATTGAGTAATGCAAGGCTAGTATTTAATCTAGAAAGTTTATCAGCAATACCTGCATGAAGGATTATATGAGTAATGTCACAAAACTATGTATATGACTAGGAGATGCTTGCAAAACTATACACATATTGTTCTAGACTGGTTGTGGGACAGGGAATTCTGAATGAGAAGAAATGGTTTGACAATGTGGCAATCTGAAAATAACAGTGGCATGTATCCTGGAGATGTGCAGGAGCAGATCCATTGATTTGATAGGGGAAGTTTTAGCTGTGCTTTAAATTCGTTTGCATTTTGAATGGAATTCAGTGGCAGTACGATATGCTTCCATAGTTTACCTGCATTATATAAATACACAGAGTCACCTGCAGTATTAGATGATTTGTGATTGTTCTCAAGAACATAAAGTTCTATTGAGGGAGTAATGTTATATTAAGTTGTTAAGGGTTGGACATTTTCTGGTTTATAGAGAAGTCTGGGTGCTGTACTTAGCTGAAAAAGAGATAAGTGATTTAGTAGCTCTAACCAGTGATGTGTTGTATTATTATTATATTTTATTGCACATTTGGCTATTTTATTATAACATTGTTCAAGTTTGCACAATTGTGAGATATGAAGGTGAGTGAAGATTGGGGCAGCATAGAGGAGAGATGGCAGTAAGAAAGTAGAGGCATTACGTCTTCTGGCAATATCAGTAAGGTAGGTTTTTACTCTGTATGGCGTATCTAGTTTTGATGAACTTTTTAACCATATGTGATACATGGTGGTCAAATTTCAACTGGTCACCTGTGTCACCCAGTAATTTTGTATGGTTTACCTGTTCCATCATGATGTTGTTGGAAGAAACAACAGTGAATACTGTTATTTCAGTAGAGATGTGTTTTGGGATGAAGAACTTTCATTTTGTTTTGTTTTTTTCTTTAGGGGTTTAGCAATTGTGAATTATTGAGCCATGTTTCATTTGATAAGAAAGACTGTTGTGTAAGGTCTTGAAGTTTAAAGAGAGAATTTGCAGAGCAGATTTGTGTCAAGTCATCAACATTTTAACTAGGGTAACATTTTTTTGTGGCAGTATAGAGATTATTGATGACTATATTGAAAGATATGTAGTCTAGTACAGATCCTTTTACAGATGTTAATAGACTAATGAAAGAAAAATTACCCAAGTCTGCATTACTACCCTTAAATAGAAGCACCCCATCCATTGTTTCCTGAGCTTAGACCCAAACCATGAGAACAGACAGGCCGAGAGTAACAAGCTTGAAGAAGGGTATAGCAATAACATACTCTGAACTAACAACAAAGCAGTTTGATATATTGCTCTAGACCATGGAGCTATTGTTTGCTACTGGCAGGAGCAGTGTTAAAAGATTCAAGATAAAGGGTATTGGGTGTGAAGGAATAATTTGAGCTATATTTGTCATTTATGACATTTGCAATGGATTTGGTACCAGAATAGGTGGTGCTGTTGACTCTGAGTGCAGTATTGGGCATCACTTCTAATATTCCTAATAGAGCTGAAAAGTCTTATTATTATTCTTTAGAGTGACATCTCCTTCAATTAATAGTTCACCTTACTCTTCAGAGTGTCAAGTGCCTTCAATTAATAGTTAGTCTTATTCTTCAGAGTATCAAGTGCTTTCAATTAATAGATAGTCTTACTTTTCAGAGTGCCAGGTCCTTCAATTAATAGTTCACCTTACTCTTCAGAGTGTCAAGTGCCTTCAATTAATAGTTAGTCTTATTCTTCAGAGTATCAAGTGCTTTCAATTAATAGATAGTCTTACTCTTCAGAGTGTCAGGTCTTTCAATTAATAGTTTGCCTTAGTCTTCCTAATGATGCAGTGACAATCATTGTGGACCTGCTTATACACCTACTGCTGAATGATGGCAGACATTTTTATTTGAACCATATACTTCTCTTCTCCTGTTACAAAGTTTTCTTTATCTGAAAATTCCTCCACAAGGGCATGTCCTTGAATTTCCCTCCATACATTTAAAAGTAAGTATTGAAATATCTATATGTTGATTATTGTGACTGTAAAAATCATAAGTGAATGTGGTGAATTTAGAGTTGAGGTCATCTGAGACAAGAATTTTTGAAACTCTTGAGGTTCCCAGATATGGAAATAATGTTGGCTTTGGAGTAATCTCTGGATGTAGTTGAATTTCTGGCAATAGGGTTTTAATTCTGTAAAGGTAAAAGTCTAGTGGTCAGATTAAATTAAGTAGTGGAAAACATTAGTAGGTGTGCAGGTGAAGGCAACATTCACAAGGAAAAGGTTACTTAGGGAAAATCTTAAATGCTTGGAAAAAATTAGCATGAAAATGTGGAATGTCTTTCGGATTTTAAGGAATAAGAATGCATTATGCCCCTTTGAAATTCTTACATGTCGAAAATAATCAGCATTTATAACAAAGCTAATTGGTATCAAATGAAGTAATGTATGAGAATAAAGAAGAGATTATGTAGGGCATCATTTGGTATGTAAGCAGGATGTCTAGAGGTAATAAGGGTGCAACAGATGAAGAAGTAGCAAATGAGAGAGGGATTGACATGATAGGGACCACAGATCAGAAATTCCTCCTTGGAGAAAAATTCTTCCTCTCCCAGGTTAGTCATTGTTAAATTTATTTATAGTCAAGGCAAAGATGTAACAGTATGGGTAATCTTACTTTCTAACATTGGTGATAATGTTATTAGATTGGATAATGACTACTCTTCAAAGGTTGTCAGCAGAAAGTAAGCCTGCATCCCTCTAATAAATGAATTTAAGAAATCAGGCATAATCTCACTTAATTTTTTTCAGTAAAGATAAGAATGTTTCTTACTGGAGGACTTAAGGCAGTTGACTGACTCAGCAAATTTGTTATTGTCATTAAAAAGAAAAAAAATTCTGAACCACACTGAAGACATGGAATGGAGCTCTGCCATATTAAAAATACAGATAGAAAAGAATACAGGGAAAGCACATGACAAAATTAAAAGATAAGAAATCATTTAACATTACACCTTGCATTCATTTCTCTTTGTGACTTTTTATCAAACTGTATAAGGTTCTATAACTTAACATATTAGCCTTATTTTCCATTTTTATCTGGTAAAACAGCAATAACCAGCGATGTCTTTTATGTGTGTTTATATATATATATATATATATATATATATATATATATATATATATATATATATATATATGCGTACCTGTGTGTGTGTTTGTACACTTAACCAAAAGTGCACTTCAGCAAAGGTAGTGCAGGGGGGCTTGCCCCCCTGCAAAAGCATTGTTTTGGTGTTCCTGATCAGTTCGTTGAACCGTTCTTCGCGAAAGTGCACTTTTGGTGAAGTGCACTTCCGCGTAAGTGTGGGTCTACTTTTCTTTTTCGATGAAGTGTACTTTCGATGCAGTACAGTATATCCATATATATATATATCTATAAAAATAAAGATATATATATATATATATATATATATATATATATATATATATATGTATATATATATATATATATATATATATATATATATATATATATATATATATATATATGTATACACACCCACACACACACACACACACACACACACACACACACACACACACACACACACACACACACACACATGCACACACACACACACAAACATACACACACACACACACACACACACACACACACACACACACACACACACACACACACACACACACACACACGCACACACACACATGTATGCATGCTAGATATTGGCAAACAAGAGTATGATATATATATATATATATATATATATATATATATATATATATATATATATATCTATATGCTCTAGTTTGCCAATCAGTTCTGATGTTTGAATACATTACTTTTGTTGGAAATGTAGTCACTGTATTTGAATGTTTTACTTATATTAAAGTTGGTGGTATAGAGGAAAAAGATTTAGGATAAAATAGTTAAAGTGTTTTACAAGATCCCTGGAGCAGATATATTTATAGCAACATCACACCAGTTAATTTCATCATTTTCCCTCAGTAGTCACTGATAACCCGTGAGTTTGTTCTATTTTTAAGAAAAAAATGTTCTATAATCCCTTCATTTCCAGCTGAAAATAGCTTTCAGCCCTTTTCAGATTCTTCACATAAATGGATATCAGGCATTATAAATGAATGTCAGGCATCACAATGCCATACATTTCAGACATTATCCAGGAAATGAAGATTATGCCCAAGACAAACAGAGCCCTAGACTGAAAAATTAATCAGAGTAAGCTATATTCCTTTGAGCTTTTTCTTTATCTTTTTATTTTATACATAACTTGCCCTCCTTATATAGTTTGTATCCCTGGAAGTGATAAATTAATTCTTCAAAACTGAACTGATGTCTGTATCTATATTAAGTATACAGAGACATGTAAGTGAAAGAATAATATTCTAGCTTTGCTATTTTTTTTGTAAATACATACAAATAATACATTTCCAGAATCTTCTTCTACAATAATTTATTTATATTATTTATTAGCTATTTGAAAATCCGCTGTAGTGATGCTGCGGTAGCGTTGTCACCTCACAGCAAGACGTTGTCCCATTCGATTCTCAGCTAGAGCGTCTTCTGTGTGGAGGCATGCGTGAATGAGAGTGCCTTCGTTGAAGGCTGTGCGTCAGGGCTGGTAACTCGGCACGTAAAAATCCACTACCAAACATTAGCGGACCAGAGTTCCGTGTGGCGTTCCCTAACTGGCATAAGCCGAAAGCCACAACATTAGCTATTTGATAACCAGATAGATAGATTGGTGTATTGACTATTTTCAGCCACAGCTTGGGCTCAATGAGCAAAGAATCAATAAAAAAATGACAGAAATACACAATAGATTTTGTTATATCTATATACAACATCAGAGAGGTACATTACTATCAATAGTTAACATTTGATGGCCAACTGAACATAGCTCATCTAAGTACATACATATTAATTGCATACTCATAGTAATAACAATGTTACAGTGGGAGAGATTCTTGGATACAGCCTAGAATGTAGATTGTCTAATCATATAAGAGTTTAAAGTGAGTTGTCACAGTTTTCTGACTTACCTGTTACACCACCATATATGGTGTACAAAGTGCTGATCTGCTTCTTTGGTATATCAACCTACTGTTTGACATTTAAAAAAAAAAGCTAGCAAAAATGTGATTTCTTCACACTGATGACTCTGGGGTTTAATGGTAATCTTTAAAATCCGTGACATCAACTGAGGGGAAAATGTGAGAGGCATCCATAGACTTTAACAGACACAAGTTGCGCATGTGCAGACAGGTATCCATTAAAGTTTGTGGACTGCCACCTCACATGACGCCATGCAAGGAAACTGTAATTATTTTGGCCATAAATTTAATAAAAAAAGTTAATGAAGCTTTTTATTTAAAAAAAATGCCCAAATAAATGAGGATATGCTTTTGTAAAATGCATTGCAGCATTTAAATCACCAGATGCTGTAATGCAGTAGAAATAGTTACAAAACACTTTAATCATTGTCACAGAAGCAATTGCATTTGGAGTCTTCTTTGAGATATTCTTTTAGAGCATCTTTGAAGAACTCTAAGAAAACTACAAAAATAACAGCTGTAGTTGAAACATGGCATTCCAGTGAGCTAACATTCAAGAGCTATGAGGAATATAAATGTGTATGGAAAGGGAAATGAGGAGGTGGGGTCCTTTAACTAGACCATAATTCACTATCCTTGGATCTGTTCAAAACTGACAATGAACTTTAATATGTATTAGTCAACATGTATGATTCAAATTCAATCAAGTTAATTAGGAAACTGTATTATTATAGTCCAAGTCTGAGAAACTTAGAGTTAGACACATTACTTGAAACCAAGTTTGATACAGTACTTGAAACAAACATGTTCTTTTGCTAAGGAGTTTAAGTTATCCTGTTATAAACTAGATTACTGAAATGACAAAAAGTTATTTTTCAAAAGATCATTTTAATGTCTTGACATAATACAATTTAGAACAGTTTACAAATGAATGTACAAAGGGTAAAAATATATTGGACATTATAATAATATATTTAAAATGATGCATAAATAAAGTAGCTATTTATAACCATTACGAAATTTTGACCACAGTACTACAGAGTTTGAACTTGAGATGTCTCCTATGAAAATGTCTAGATTTAGGAAATTTAATTTTGGTCTAATAAATTATGAATCAATATCTAAAAATATTAGTGTGGTTAACTGACACAGAGAGATTAATTGCTGTGACACTGAATATGATTATAACATATTATAAGGCATTTTAAGATCTGAAGTAGAGTTTACAGCATCAGTTAAAAGTAACACCTATAGAACTAAATTACCGTATTAGTGGAATAATGCCCTAATTAAAATTTATAATAAAATAAGAAATTATCAGGTATGGAAAAATATCCAAGTAATTACAACAAAAGGAAATGAAATACAATTGGAATAGATTTGAAAAACAAAATAAGACTTCAAAAGGTCAGTTATGAAGAAAAACTGGCTACAGATCCTTATGACAAAAATAATACTATAATTACATAAATAGATGTTGCAAGTCTAAGTTAAATATAGGGTCAATATTAGTGGACATCTCCAAATCACATATAACATCTTTATTGATAATGAATTAAAAAAACAGCTATAACAAGATCAACAGAAAATGTTAAATAACTGACAGTCCTCTTTGAGAAAACTTAATAACTAAAGAAATTATATTTTAAATCTAAAACAAAATAAGTAAAGCAGTATCTATGGGTTCATATGATATTCCTGCCAATGAAGTATGCCATGTAAAACAACTTATTACTCCTCTTCTATGTAGGATATTTAATGAGTTTTTGTACCATGGTACTGTACCACATCTATGGAAGATATATCACTCCTATTTACAAACAGTTTGACATCTACTTTGGCCAACTGATTTGAGAGATGCACATTGGAGTTATTAAATTATAATAATTCAAGCTCATTTTTGGGTATCAACTAACACAGATTTTTGAAAGGTAGATATAATTTAATGAACCTTGTAGAGTTTATTATAATCAGATTACTTTGGCACTTGACCATGGCTTGGCTATGGGTATGATATATCTAGTGCTTGCAAAGGCTTTTGATTCACTACCCTTTTCATCAATTCATAAAACATTGAGCAACACAAAGATCAGTTGTTACATAATCAGGCTGACAATATATTGACTGGTTGAATGTAAATGATCTGCAATAATAAATGGAAGACCATCAGAATGTTTGCCAGTTAACTCTAGGGTCCTCCACGGTTCTGATTTGGGTCCCACTTTATTTTGCACAATTCCAAAAAATGAGCTTTGTTAGTTAAGTAAATATGCTGATAATAGAAATACTGGCTTTACAGTAACTAATGACAATGATTACATGCTAATCAATTTATATATGGCTGAAGTTTTTTTCTTGGGCCAAATCAACCAACCTGAATTTTAGTCCAGACAAACATAGTACTGTGTAGTTTAGGAGGCCAACAATGACAGAATCCATCACCCTGCTCCTTACTTCAGTGGAAAAGGTGGAATATTATAAATATAACAGTAAAACTATTCCTTTTCACCTCAAGTCCAGTACTAATTGCATAACAAACTTCAAAATCATTGCCTTCAACAATGCAATAATTGATGCATTCTCCAGCTCTAAACTACTAGGTGTCACCAATGATGTTAACTTGAAATTTAACTCACATATTCAATAAGGTATTAAAACATCCCGCCAAAAACTGGGTCTCTTATACAGAATTAAACACTATCTCAGTGAAAGTAGCACAACAACCCTTATCTCCTCCCATTTTCTTTCCACGCTCCTACATGCATCACCAATTTTCACTGAACTCCAGGCCACACAGCCAAATTTGCATCCAGTAAAGTTTGCTGTTCTCATGACTGCATTGTGCTTAAGAACCTTAACTGGCTATTGCTACCCCACTACCTTATTCTTTCTCTCAGCTACAAGTAGTACACATTGCAGTACATCACCTTGGAAGGTGCTCTGCCCTAGAATCTTTGCTACAAAGGTACACCCTCAACCAGTAACTCTACTCTCATGGTTCAAAGGTCCAACAACATACCTGGAGATGTCCTGTGTTCCAGCCATGTCTCCAAATGGCACAAAAAATTGAAAACTTCACCAGCATAACATTTCTAACAATTATCATTGATAACAATTTATACTATGATCTTCACATTGACACTGCACAAAAGGAAACACTGCAAACTAGGCTCTCTTTACAGAGAAAAGCACCTGCAAAGTAGCCATAGTAAAAAAAAACATAGCTTTCACCTCCCTTCTCCTATATGTCTCAAAAGTAATCAAAAATCTCAACTTTTCCACCAAACATAAACTAAAAAGCACTTGCAACAAAATTAGCAAATCCACCTGCAGTCTTTTAAAACATTCCCATCTGTGTGCTACACTCAATACCCTCGATTGGCTTGAACTTTGTCTTGAACAGATTACCCTCTCACAGTTACTTACACCACCAACTTAAAACACCCTTGGTGTCAAATCACATCCAATAGCATGTATCAAATTGAACCCTAACATCTTCAGAAGTTAACTATTTGATTTAGCAGCAGTTAGTTTATTACTGTGACTTGCTATCCTCTGCCACCATCTCCAAAGCATGGAACAAACTTCCAGACCACATCAGACTTTTAAATAACCTGCAACAACTGAAATTTTCCCTGAAATATCACCTGGGAACTAATAAGCTATGCAACTGTACCACACCTACAGCTTACTTCAAGTATGCAATCCTAACTCTGTCCACTATAGATATTACACAAGTGTATTGATATAGTATTCTTGATTTAATTCATAATAGCTTCAAAACATGTATTTCCTTAATCTTATTTGTAAATAAATGTCTGTTGACTGCTTGAAATGCTTTGCAAATAATGTTTGTTGACTGTTTTTCTTTTGAATTGTCATAAATGTATATCTGTCTTTGTTTTGGAGCTTTTCTCTCTGAGCCTATGCTGAAAGTGGGCATTTCAGTTCCTAAGTGGACTTTCCCAGCAAGGAAAAAGCAAATAAATAAAAGTAAAAGGTTTTAACAGATGTGGGAAAAATAGTGTGGACAATAGGGAAAAGTGTGTTCCAGGATTGTAGTCCTTCATAAAAACAATGAATTGAAAGTCATGGACATGATAGCAAAGCTGGCAGGTAGATTGTTGGTGTATAAATAAAACAAAACTGAAGCCAATGATATTAATTTTGTTATATGAATATAAAAATGTGGTGGACAGAAAAAAAGATGTTCAAGGTGATAAAAATGTGATGATCAACTTATCTACAATTTTATAAGGAGATTTTAATAGTAATTTAAGAAAAGAAAGTGGCAAAATGAAATATAGTAAAATAGTGAAAGAGGTGATGAAAAATATAGATTATGTTTACAGAAAAAATATAAAGTTTACATATAAAAGAGGGACAGAAATAGATTATGCAATATATTCAAAGATATGAGAGAAATTGATGGAAGGAGTAAATAAGCAAGGTCTTTATGATAACTGTCACTCGTCTTGTTTTCCATTAAAGACAAACAGGCGGAATGGTTTGTTTATATGCTTTATTACATAAAAATACATCAGGATGGATGGCAGCAGTACAAAATATAAATGAACTGATTAACTGACAGGCTACACAGACATACATGCTTACATCTCAACAGCTTACTACAAAATGGCAGTCAGGCTCGCATGTGCTCAGTATTTATAAACTTGTGCAAGCCCCTAGAAAGCTTCTTAAAGGTATACATACATATTTCTTCACGTGCTCTTTCCAGAATTTACTTCAGGTTTCTGTCATGTCTGGCTTCACCATTACCTCCTACTAGAATATCATCTACTATAATAGCACAAGGATACCCAGAAAAAATTTGCTCCATTGCACGCTGGAAAACTTCACTGGCAGAATTTATTCCAAATGGCATTCTCAAAAATCTGTACCTGCCAAAAGGAGTACTGAAGTGGTTAGCAATGAAGATTTTCTGTCAAGCAAAATTTGCCAAAATGAACTCTTTGCATCTAAAACAGAAGAAACAGTGGCATTTGGGATAAGGGCAGCGACTTCTTTGACTGTACGCATTGGATGATGAGGTCTTTTCAGTTCTTTGTTCAAATCTCATGGATCAATACATATTCTGATATCATCTGAGCTTTTCTTATGAGCAATGACCATGGAAGATACCCATTCAGTTTGTTCATCAACTGGACAAATTACACCTTGCTGCACCATTTTATCTGTCTCAGCATTGACTCTGTTCTGCATAGCTACTGGAACTTTCCAGGATGGCCTGACAACTGGGTTGACTTTAGGGTCTAACTTCATGGAGTACAGAACTGGGAGTTTGCCTAGTTTGTCTTCAAAGAGCTCCACATAGGTAGAAAAAACAGACTGGGTGAAATTAGAACAGTGGTCTTTTAAGCTAACATGACGGATTTCTTCATTAAATGAAAATAGTCCCATTTTCAAACTGTCTCTGAGGACTAATAATGACTGCATGTGCCTTTTGACCACGAAAAATTGCAAGTCATAGCTGTTCCCAGCAGAGTAACATGAAAGCACTACTGAACCTTCAGTTTAAATTTCTTCGTCACCATAAGCAACAAGCTACGCACACTGTGCCAAATCAAGCTTCTCACTAGCACATACTGTAGCAAATGTTTCTGCTGACATAGCATTGCACTTTGAACCTGTATCAACTCTGAGCACTATGGGTCTTCCATTTCTCTGAACAGTACAAAATACTTCATTCATTGCCCATAAATCTACTGAATTGACTGTTTCATTAAGCACAGACACACCATCAACATAAAAAGTAGGGTCACAGCTCTCTAATTGATCAATTTGTCTTTCTGAGTATTCCCATTTAAAAAAGAATGCCCTTTATTTGATTTACAAAACCTTTTGAAATGATTCCCCTTATTGCCCTTGTGGCATTGTTGACCAAAAGCTAAGCACTTTTCTCTTTTGGGCTCATGATTTGCACCACAATTATGACAGTTGATTATAAAACTGGGTAGAGGCACATGATTTGAGTTTGCTGACTCACTCTTGTACTTCATCGAGACTGTGCGTACTCTGGAATTTGCTAGAAAAGTACAGTGGTATTTCTCTCTTCGTGGTTCTGTTATTATCTGTTTTTTCTAGCTCATACACCAAATCTGCATGTTTTAGCCAGTCAGTTATATATATGCTGCAAACGTTTCCCCGGGCTTTTTATATCTTGTGTAAAATAAGCGCCTTTCCATTGAAATATTCATTTGGGGTTACACATTTCTCTAAATTTATGTTTTAAGCACTCAGGGTCGTCCCTTGACTTAGCCGGTACAACTATATGATGGTTTCCCCCTCTCCTGAAAATACAGCAGGTACATACACAAAATAATGCTCCTTTTCTATGGCTTCTGAACCAACTAAATTAAGTAGAATAAAAGCCTTTGTATGGTTATCTTAATCAGAAAATGCAGCTTGTATGAAAATATCATACTTTTACTCAAACACTCTCCAGTTCTCTGCAATATTATCAAATACAAGTGGAGCTGGTTTATGAAATCTTTCAGCCATCCCAACAAAGTATGCCAAAACACACTGAAAATATGGCCCTAGTAATTATGTATGAATTTGCACACACAGCCAGTACTTGTAATAACATTCAAATGCACAATAAACTTTTCAAAATACTGTACTTTGCAACATATGCTTTGATATAGCTGTATTTTGTGAAATAACTGCACTGTAATACTACACAATCATGTGGACTGTCTGTATATTTTGGATACCTTAAATAACTTTAATTAATGTGAAAAAAGTACATGCTATGAGCTACGTCAAAACAAATGTGGTAATTTTCCTTATATTATTCATTTTATGCAATTTGGACTTTATTTCAAACATTTTCTGTAGTTATTCGAATAATTTTATCAGTACGTCACAGTTTCAGACATTTCATTTACTTAGAAATTCATTTAGAGCATTCTGAGTACTTTGATTTGTATTTTGTGAATAAGAAATCATTTAAGTAAGCTTTGATACCTGAAATACATTTCTGACCTATTCTTGTAAATTAAATGTGACTCTTGTATATTCTTCCACCATTAACTGTGTGCCTTTTCGGTCTGAATCTGGATTTCTGGATCCCTTTCTGACACCATGTAGTGCGTCTTGTTTCCCATTAAATATGAACAGGCAGGGTAGTTTGTTTACATGCTTTATTACATAGAAACACATCAGGATGGATAGCAGCAGTATATATATATATATATATATATATATATATATATATATATATATATATATATATATATATATATATATATACAGATATAAACAAACTGATTAAGTGATAGACTACCCAGACATACATGCTTACATCTCAACAGCTAATTACAAAATGGCAGTCAGGCTTGCACGTGCTCAGTATTTATACACTTGTGCAAGCCCCTAGAAAGCTTCTTAAAGGTATACATACATATTGGTCTGCAACAACAGAACAATATGGACAGTCATAGGGGAAAAATGAGAAAAATTATAACTGAGGGAAAATAGATAAAAGGCTAATAAGTAATAAACAAGGGATATTTGCAAAAAGAAAGGAAGGAATTGTGGAAGGAATGTCTAACAATTACATACTTTTATACGAGTATAAGATACTGGTGGTTAATGTATAAAAAGCATAAAATTTACATTCAGACATAGAACTATGAGAAAAAGAAGAGAAAATATAAGAATATAATAAAACCAGAAATATAGGTGTGGACCTCTTGGGTTTTCGATCCTGAGTGATGCCTGCCCGGAGGGAAGGAATAACCAATTTTACAAAGCCTTTCACTCTTGATCCTAAACGGTGAACAGATTTCTACGTGTAGTCGGTGGTGGAGCTAGCTCTAAAAAGAGCTGTTTTAGCCCCTTTCTCAGAACCAAGCTTGCTTCCATTGTTTTACAGATGGTAGTGGCAAGTCTAAATTTAGAACTATAGTCAGTAACCCCAGAGTTTTACAGTTCAATTTTAATTTTAAATTTAATTTTAAATTTAATTTTAATTTTTTATTTTTATTTTTATTTTTTTATTTTTTATTTTTTATTATTTATTTTTTATTATTTTTTATTTTTTGGTTACATTTACATTTAAATTTAAGTTTTAGTACAGTTTTTTTCAAACATAGGTATAATCGTGACAAAGCAAAAGGCTCCAACGCATTGCTAGAGGTTAGGTATGGCACATATGAACAAGTAGCTGGTTAATAAAAAGGAACTAAATAAGAGGAATGAGATGCTTCCAACCAGGTCCGTCTTCACCTTGTAGGCCTACTAAGGCCACACCCCCAACTAGTCACTTCTCATTGGACATCTCTCAACCATGCCCCCTCCACAGGAGCATAAAAGCAGCACAGCAACAGCTCTCAGGTCATTCTGACCAGCGCTTGGAGAGCGCACAAATAGTCCTTTTTAGGACTCACACATAGCAAAAAAAACGAAGATCTGTTCAACAAGAAGGACAATGGAGATCAACACCACCGCGGAACACCGAAGGACACAACAGCAGCAGCTCTTCCCAGAGCCCATTGTGTCCATACACAAAACAGCTCTTTTCAGAGCTCACGTGGATCTGTACCTTACACCAAACAGCTCTTCTCAGAGCTCACAGTACACCAAACAGCTCTTCTCAGAGCTCACAGAGATCTGCAAAAGCTCTGGTAAGAGCAACCAGAGACACATTGAAGAATAAAACAAAAAAGTTCTTATTAGAGCTACCACCAACACCTGAACGGGCATTCAAAACACAAATTGGCCCTTCTCAGAGCTCACAGAAATCTGTATCAGCTTCGGTAAGACCAGCCGGAGGCACAGACACAGCTTTGGTGAACCAAACAAAACAGTTCTTTTTAGAACTACCGCATCTGCCTGAAAGGGCATTCTAAACACAAAACAGCTCATAGAGATCTGTAACAGCTCTATATAGAGCTCCAGCTGCCCACAGGGCTAAAACAGCTCTTTTTAGAGCTAGCTCCACCACTGACTACACGTAGAAATCTGTTCACCGTTTAGGATCAAGAGTGAAAGGCTTTGTAAGAATATAATAAAGGAAAGATAAAAGATTATTGTTTATACATAAGTGCTTTTTAAAAGGTAAAAAAGGAGAAGTCTCACCTTTTTAGGTAAAAAGTAAACTATAATGAAAGGAAATGGAGCTTATGAAAAACAATGCTGGGGAAATAAAATACAAACTGGAGGAGATTATTAATATTGTGAAGGAATTTGTAAGACAGATGTATGAGAAGAATTATGTTGAAATAGGTATGGAAAAGAGGCTTAGGTAGTTAGAGTATGATTTTTATAAGGAAATGACTGACTCAGAAAAAGAAGGATTTTTGGAAGTAACAAATTAATGGATTAAAGAAGGAATACAAGATGATGAAATCTGTGAAGGTGGAATAAAGTTTATATGAAAAAAGGAGATAAAGAAGTAGAAAATTGAGACCAATAATATTTGAGAATCCATATATTTTTTACAAAATTATTTAGAATAAAATGATGAGGATTTTGAAGGAAGTAATAACTGAGAGCATATATGGACTAAGGAACATAAATGTAAGTTAAATGTCTATGATAATAAAAGAAGTAGTAGAAAATATAGGAGATGGGAAAGCCAAAGAATAACTGTGGCCTGTAATGTGGTAAAAGCTTTTTTATAGTTTAAATAATAATTAAATGTGATATATTTTGAAATAATACGATACTGGAAAGAAAATATTAACAGTTATTAAGTCAGCTTATGAAGAATCTTAGGTGTCTGTGACAGTGAATGGATGGTTAACAAAAATATTAACATAGAAATGATGGTGTGGGTGAGTGAAACAATGGTGTCGACTGTGTATGTATTGGCTTGTGATGGTGATCAAGGTGATTGAGAAGAATCAAAATGGGAGGATAACAATAGCACAACATTGCCATGACTGCTATCTTATTCAGTCTACTTAGTATTAATAACTAAAATAAAGGATGGATGAGAAAAGCGATTGCTAAAACTGAAGTATTATTGGAAAATATGTTTACATTTAAATAAAAGCATTTGGAGAAGCAGTGCATATTGGGGGAATTTATGTCATAAGAAATGAAATTAGTGTATTAGGTATAAAAGCCAGAAAATATCAGTTACTGGTAGATTGCTGAAAAAATAAGAAGCATGACAAAATGGTGGAAGGTATTTCAAATGTCTTTAAAAAAACAACTTTATATGTTAAATGTATATGTTTTATGGAAATTTGTTTCCTAGTTTTATGGAAAAAGAACTATAAGAATTTACTTTTATGAGATTCAAGATCATATCCAGTGAAAAGGGGAATATTATATAGTGTGAAAAGAAAATGGGGGTCTGAATTTAATAAATCACATTTTTTTGGCTTCAGTACCTGTATTTTGGGTGTTAAAAGTTGTTCTTGAAAAAAGAAGAACAGTGATAAGAATGTTACCGTTTAAACTATGATTGTGTTTGGGAAGCAATAAAGCAAACAGAAAGGAAAAGGAATGTGAAAGTATGGACAACAAAGAGTATACAAATATAAAGACATGCAAAATTGAATTAAATTATGTTAAATGACATAGGAAAAGTTAGCAGATGAAAATAATGAAAGATCTTTTTTTGTATTCGCATGGGAATGTGTAGGACATTGTGTGAAAGCTGCAACTGAAGAAAAATAAAGGAGCTTTTAAACAATTTATGAAGTGATGGGGGAGGCAGGGCATGGAGACCTAGGTTCATTAAATTGCCTGTGAAGATAAATATAATGTGTTTGAGGAACAGTTATATAATGTAATATATGTAAAGTTGAAGAATATTGCAACATTCATTTTTTGGGTGGCAAAGGAATGTTTTCAAAGCGATTTATAAATGGAAAGTATTTGAGAACATAAAAGTAATATATTATATGGTATATAAAAGGAAAAAATTAAGACAAAAATAGAGGAAATGGGATAAGGTTATATGTTATAAATAAAAAGATGGCGGTGGCCGAAGGGATGGGGTGGGTAATTGTGTTAGGCAGTTGGTTTAGAGGACTAAGGAGCTGTTAATGAGCTGCTTCTTGTGCTGCAAGGTTTGATTCCCTCAGCCTCCATTGCCTAACTGTGTGACTCTGAGCAAATCACTTAACCAGACACCACTACCAGGCTGAGTCTGAAAGAAGGTCCATAGACATCAGTGTTCTACTCCAGAAAACAAATGCAAGTAAATAAAATAAATTAATAAATAATAGTAAAGTATATATTATGAAAGTCTTTGCTATGAAATGAGAAATTTGTAAATACTGGTATTGAAATAAAATGTGGAGTGTACTTCAGAGACTTGGAACCAACAAACAAATGCACAAAGTGGTCAAAAGTATTCAAAGTAAGCCAGAAAGCAAATATCATTCCAAGCAAAAATCTCATCAACTATAATTATCAAGATCCACAAAACACATTTCTTGGCATGTAAGTTTAGCTCCAATTTGAGGAAAAATGTGGTTTTGTTCTTATACCACACAGTTACAGGACTGGTAATATTGACTCCAAGGTAGTTAAGTTCTGATTTAGTCCTGTTACCACATGGCTGATTTGACTGATTCAAATTTTTTTAAAAATATATGGCTTGTCCATAGGCTCAGATGGTTTTGATTTTTTTCCCCATGGAGGTCCACTATTTTTTGCCTGTTTACATTAGCAGCTCTTCCAATGGATTGTTATTTTTTAATTAAAAAAATCTGCCTAATGGCTAGGGGTGGTGACATACCCATCCTATTGACATGTGCTAGCTACTTGACCCGTGTACTTCTTCATAGTTGCATCCATGTTTCTACATGTATGCATTAAAAATGTGACGTACATGTATAGTATGATTTTAACCAGCTATCCTACATTTCAGAATATATTCTGCTAAGAGTTGATCTGTCTGCAAAACATTTAAATCTAACCTTTTCTGGGGTCTGCTGAGGAGCTGTGTGTGACCATAAATAATATTGTTATGTGTGTCTGTGTACATGTGTATACACATCTGACTTAGACACACTACCATTACTGTATATTATTGTTACGTCCTCTGTTGCCAGAAACCAGTCTTGTTTTGGTTGGGCCTCCAGTCGTGTCATGGGTCTCTATTGCTCCTGACAATAGATACTGCTAAGACTACTGGAGGCACAACCAGTAAAGTCAGGGGTATATATTGCTCCTTTGGTCCTACCCCAAATTCGTGGCCTGCAATATGTCACACTAGGCTATTTCATCCATATTGAGGCAGCTATTCTTTTGGGCAAGAAGGTTCCTTAGGTGACTGTAGTTTGTTTTCTTCTGGCAAACAGGAGTGATTTTGTACACAGTCAGAGCAGTTAAGGGACCTTTTCCTAACAATTGTGAAGACAAAATTATGTTTCCTGCCACATTGGCCCTTGGAATTGCAGTGATGTCTTCATCATGCATGCATGCATTCTCCCATGTGCAAATATAAAACATCAACTATGGTTTCCATTTGTCCTAATGGTGCTTGAACTCCTGACCTGCGGCTGCTGATAGTCCAGTGCCCTTCCTTACTACTTCCCATGGAAGGAGAGTTGTGCAGTGGGAAGTCAATTTTCCCAAGTCTTTCACTATATGGGTTTGCTAGCTTCATGGTTTGTCACCATCCGTCTGGACAGTGGGGAGTTAATCTTACCTTATATGGTACTGTTAAAATCCTCCATCAGGAAACAGACTTTAATACAGCAAAGCTTTCCATTAAACAACCTTTTAAAAATGCTAAAAACCATTAAAATCCTGGCAGAAAACGTAGGTGCACAAGATGTGGTAAAGCCATTTTGCATTACATTCTGGAGTGTTTTCTTACAGTTGTCTGATGAGCCACAGTATAATTATATTTATGTTTACATGGGATTGTATGCAGTGTGAGTATTCTGGCATAGAGACACTAATCCAGATTTAAACTTATCAGTGTACTATAAATGTTACAAACGACAGATAAGCTAAGCAGCATTTTTGTGTTAAGGCCTTGCTTTTTAACGTAGAATTAAAAACACTAAACCCAGATTAGGATGGCAGCACATGTGCTGCCTGTTCTAATCACTACCCACTACAGACTCCACACACCTTCTTCATTTCTTTCTTCAATTTCCTACTTCATTTTATCAAATTTTTTTCTGATGTTCTCATTTATGCTCACTGTTTGCTTTTGCCACTGATTTTCTCAGTGTTGTACCTCCACCTCCATTGTTTGGCTTTAAACATATTTATTAAACAACAATATTTAACAAACACAACAATGGCACATTCTTTAAGTGCGTAAATAAAAATAACAGTAGTTTTTCTTCACATGCATCACATTCAGATATATAACATCTGATAAAATGACTTACTTCTTATCTACTTGTATTTTATACAGATAAAATAACTTTCATGGCTAAGACCTATTTCCATCTTGGGTACCAGGAGTACTGTTCATTTCCAATGAATATTAACTTCTCTTATTTTCTGTATAACTTCGGCAGCAGGACAGAGACATGTATTGCCATGCCACAGAATGCACTCCATCAGCATCATTAATGAGTAATCCTCTATATTCATCTTGATGGTTAAACTGCTGTCCACATATTAGATAATGGGCAATTTCAACTACCACACCATTAACTGGGAAAACTACTCATGTACCAGCTCTTGTGCTCAACATTTTCTGGAATTCATAAATTCCAACACCTTGGATCAACTTATCCACACCCCCACCAGGGGCAGCAATATCCTAGATCTGGTCATTACCAACATGGGCAACCGATGTTCCACACCAGAGGTCAATTCCTCGTTGGTCAGATCCGACCACAAACTAATCACCCTATACCTCCACATCCCACCCCCACTTCCCATTAGGGAAACCACCGTAAAACATTTCTCCAAAGCCAACTTCACGCTTCTTAAGACAGAAGTGGCAAACTTCATGACACCCATGCTGATGGACAATAGAGATGCGATTGCTGAATCCTATACAAATGCACTTTATAAGCACTTACACGAGTGCATGGATTGTGCAATCCCTAACAGAACCAAGATGCTATCCTCCAAAAAAAGGAAGCCAATCTGGTAGTCCCCTGCCATAAACAAACTCTACAACAGAAGAAACCGTTGCAAAAAAGAGGAAAATCCCATGATTGGAGGCACTCCCTGGTCAGCCTCAGTAAGAAGCAGAGATCCCTCATAAAATCCTCCAAAGCTAGTTACAAAATCAAAATCGCCACTGATTTTAAAGACAACCACAAAGCATTCTATAGCTTTGTCAAGAATCTCAATGGCAACACTCAGATCTGCTCTGAGTTACAGCACAATGGCACTAAATATACAGAACCAACTGATATTGCCAACATTATGGCAGATAGGTTCAGTGTTAACTTTACCCCACTCTCATCCCCTAAAGGGCCCATCTCTATACCGGAAGAATGCAAAGTTCCTGTAATCACAGCTGCACAGGTAAAAAACACACTCTCCAAAGCCAACAACACAGCATCCATGGGACCTGACAACATCCTAGGCTGCATTCTACACAAACTAAAGAATGAACTGGCACCCCACCTAAGTACTATGTTCAATCATAGCCTCACCTCAGGCTTTGTGCCCACTGAATGGCACACAGCAATGGTTATCCCACTCCACAAAGGGGGAGCCACCATGGACACTGGGAACTACCACCCATTAGCTTGACGAGGCCTGGTCTGCAAGGCTATGGAACGTATCATCATGGAACTTATAATCAATGACATTGGTAATCTCCGGACTCTGGACCCTACCCAGTTCAGGTTTGTAAAAGGCAGATTATGTGTCCTAAACCTGATAGACTTCTTTGAAATGGTCACCAAAGCTGTAGATGAGAGTAAGGTGGTTCACACAGCATATCTAGATCTTGCCAAGGCTTTTGACACCATCCCCCACTCTGGAATTATAGATAAACTCACTAAACCTGGTATAAATTCCTATCTCACAAGATGGGTTGCCAATTGGCTCACTGACAGAACCCACACTGTGAAAGTAGCAGACTCCAAATCCAACTTCAGACCAGTGATTAGTGGAGTACCACAGGGTTCAGTCCTGGGTCCTCTCCTGTTTGATATCTACTTCTCTGAAGTACAGCCTAACACAGAAGGTCTTTGGCTAATGAAGTTTGCAGATAACTGCAAACTAGGAGCCATAATCAAAACTCCTAATGATGTGGACATCCTACAAAAGGGCCTCACTGAGACAGATGCCTGGTGTCAAAGCCATGGCCTCAAGCTCAATGCCAAAAAGTGCATTGCCATCCCTTTCGGTAAAAACTCTGTACCCATGAACTACCACATAGGCGGTAGTCTACTTAACACCAAAGGTATGTTAAGAGACCTTGGGACACAGGTGAACAGTAGTCTCTCCTTTGATAATCACATTGCCACAGTAGTCAGGAAATCCTTCTATGTGGCACACCTCATCACAAAAGGTTTCTCATCCAGGAAAAAAGAGGTCATTGTTCCCCTCTACTCATCACTCATTAGACCCATTATAGAGTACAACGCCCCTTTTGTACCTCACAAGACATCTACAACAACTGGAAAGGCTGCAGAAATACCTCACAAAGAGGATTACTGGCCTCAAACAGCCTATGCAGACCGTCTCAGAAAACTCTAGCTTTACTCTGTCGCATATCACCTACTCAGAGGCGATCTCTGCCTAACATACAAAGCTATGTCAAACCCAGAGCTGTTGGACATGCTCCACTTAAAGAAATCCCAATCCCTCCGAACTACATGCACTAGGGAGCTAAAACTTGTCACTACAATAAACAGAACATCCTGGAGGGATAGATTCCTGTCCCAGAGACTTCCATACTCTGGAACAAACTACCTATCTATATCAAACAAAGCTCCTCATTAGCACTCTTCAAGAAAAATTTTGATGACTGGATGGGAGATAGGAAATTCACCCCAGTGAATCAGTTCTGTGGCTCTGCTTGACTGGGGCACAGTAAAAGAATTTTCTTGGGTGGTGAAAGCCAGGGTACCATTTGGCTAGGCTTATATAGGCCCTAGGGCCAATAGCTTAGTACCTACCAATGAACCTATGAACCTATAACACAAAATCAACTCCACCTCTATTTTTGAACAGAAATGTTTCTTTATGCTTGTCCTTACTTCCTTCATGTAGTAGTTTTATGCCTGCTAATTGCTATAAATTACTTTTTAATATAACCCACCCCCCCCATGAATTTCCTTGTGTGTATAATCCATTTTTAGAGCTGCATTCTTATCTCCATGGTTTTATTCTTCTCCAGGTTTGTAACATACATGTAAATGCATCTCACTTTCCATCTGTATTACTTTTCTCTTATTTTGTTGGCATTCTTTGACTGAAATGGCCCTATGCCCTAAATGAGAAGCATTCTTCAGACTTGGATGTTGTAGTTCAGTTAGGCCCACAATGGCACTGCATCACTTTTTCTTCTGGGACACCTTTCCATATGTGACCTTGGCACTTTGATGGACTGCATTTAGGTAATACCCTAGATTATCATCCTCAGATTCATATTACATGTGCTTTGCATAATGCCATAAGGAGCAATTCACTTGGAGGTCCCTGGGGTACTTAAACTCCTGCCTCATATTTTCCTACCCCTCAAAGAATAATCTATAATGTTGTATATTTTATCATCATTTGTAATATATAATGGAAATCATAGCTAATGATGAGTTTAGTTTGTGTCAATACAAAGTGTGCTATATCATGTTTTGCTAGGATTTAATGTTATTCTCTACATTTTACCTTCAGCTGCCAGCATGTCTGTCCTCTTTTGAGTTTTAAACAATGTATTCAAACCTGTAAACATATTTCAATAATTGCACTAGGCATAGTTTATCATGAAAATATGTTTCCCTTGGGGAATTATATAACCATTTGGTATACGTTTTCTGTATTAGTAACATTTTTTATTATACACTTGTAGCACAAAAAGTGAAATGATAAGAGAAATTAAACAAATAACGAGTCAAAGTGTAGTTTCATAGGCTTTTATATATTTTTAAAAAAAAATAGTTTGTGCAACCAGTTAAACTGTTTCTGTTTCTTATTTGCTGGAGGAAGGGAATTATGTAAATGGAAATTGCTATCTGCACATTACTGCTGTATAACAGGCAGTCAGAATATTATTTCAGTGATTTGCTCAGTGCCAGATAAAGTCTGAAATCTGTACTGTGATTTTTACATGTTTGACTAATCAATGTTGAGCCTCATTACTAGGACCAACTCTGATTCCTCCATGCTTTGGGGACTGTATAATGAGGCCTGGCATTTTCACTGTTTGTTTTCCCACATAATCTACATTTTGTATCAGAGCTAATTGATTAAGTTCATGCTTCCTTTCACATTAACAACTTCTCACAAGCTGCTTCTGCTGCAACAAAGACATGTTTAAAGCCCTGCATATAATTTCTTGGCCTTAATGACAGTTATATCCATATAGAACATAACAAGTTAAGGTGGTCTATGGTGTGCATTCAGATAATGACTCCTGTTATATTTAGTTATATCCTACTAGAAGCTGCAGAAAATATAGCTCACGCATTGGTGTGTTTCCCATTCCCTTTTCCATTGGAAAAATATTAGACCAAGAGAAATCCCACCTTCATCTTAATTATTATTCAGTTCAGTGTTCCTTCACCTCACCATTACATGTTATAGGCTTACCTTTTTAGATTTTTAGGTTTCAAGAGGACCTCTTTGAAGTGACGGAAGTTTGAATGGCTTGTAAGGGCAACCATAAAGTTGCATCCCTTCCAAATCAACATGTTTCACTCTGTACTTAGTAGGATCCTAGCATTATTAATGCACCTAAAAAGACATGCCATGAATCATGGCATATTCTGGCATTCTGGTAAGTATCCCACAGGGAACTGTTCTTATACCTATTCTTGCCTACTAAAGTACCCCACATCTAGCCATTCTGATACCTGTTCATATCTCCTGTAATATCTCAAAAATAGATGTTTACATATGTGTTGCTACCTTCTACAGTAACCTGCATGTAGTGATTCTGATACTTATTTTTACCTCATATAGTACCCCACATGTAGTTGTTCTGATACCTTGACTTATTTCCTGTAGTACCCCAACATTTAGCTATTGTGATAACTACTCTTACCACTTACAGTGCCGTAACATGTAGCATGTTGTGATAACCATTCTTACAGCTTATAGTACCCCGCAGGTAGCTGTTTTGATACCAATTCTTACCTGTTATAGTACCCACATGTAGCTGTTCTGGTACCTGTTCTTATCTGCTATAGTACCCCATATTTAGCTATTCTGATATCAAATTTTACTTGCTATAGTACCTCATGTATAGCTGTTCTGATATCTATTTTCATCTCCTTTAGTATCACATATGTAATGTTGTTCTGGTGCCTATTCTTACTGGCTATAGTACTCCTCATTTAGCTGTTCTGGCACCTATTCTTGCCCTCTATAATACCCCACATACAGCTGTTCCAATACCTATTCTTACCTCCTATAGTGCCCCTCATGCAGCTGTTCTAATGCTTATTCTTATCACATATAGTACCCAAATGTAGCTGTTCTGGTACCTATTCTTACCTGTTTTATTTATCCTTTGTTGACCAAGTTAGTCCCATTAGGCTAGAGGCTTCTTTTCATGGGACAACTGGGGTGGTATTTATACTACTAGAGGAACTTTGGCCAGGGCATTTGGGATCTTCCCTCACTCATCGTTGTTGTAAGTGGGACCCATTTTAGAGGAGCAGTTCTTGTTTTCATTCCAGGTGCAGAGGCAGCCTGGAGAGACAGGGAGGCAAATGGAGAGAGAAGGAGATGATGGAGCAGTGAAGGAAATTATGGAGAAAGCGAATAAGGAGATGATGGAGCAGTGAAGGAAATTATGGAGAAAGCAAATCCTGAGACAGAAGAAGGTGTGCAGGATTCTGGGAAAACATTTCAAAGAAACCTGTTTGATGTTGATGAGTCAGCAAATGATGGATGTATGCAATAAAAAATATGTTTGCGGTCATTCCTGTTGTTCTGAAATGACGGATGTATAGTTACAACCCTCCAGTCAGGGGGGTTTCGGGATGATTTACTTTAACAAATGGTGGTGCAGACTGAGCCAGAAAATGAAGTAGATGCTTCCTGGGGGGACATTGTGGAGAAAATACAAAAGTAGGATGAAGAGACAGTCCTGAAGAATAGCGGTGAGATGGAAAAGAAACATATGCAGAAAAAGTAAACAGGCAAAAGCGGAGTAGCAGAAAAGAAGGCAGAAGAAAATGAAAAACAAAAGTACATGGTAAGGATTAAAAGTAAAGAAGACAAAGAAATAGACGTGTATGAAGTGTGGGGCAATTTATTAGCTCCTTTGGGTGAAAAAGCACAATAGTTACGAGCTTTAATTCTTATTAACAAAGAAACATTTTCTGACATTATATTTTAGACTGTTTTTTAAATGGATATTTTTCTTGGAGAATATGACAAAAGAAAGACTTTAATGGAATCATTATGTGATAAAAGTATTTAACAGGGAAACAAAAAGAAATGCATGCACATTTTCAAACAGAGGTAGAAGTAGAGTCTTTGAAAGAACATTTGAGAGCTTTAAATAAAGAACTACTGGGCATTGCAAAAGTTTATGACAAAGGGGATTTATGGACTGGTGGCTGGGATTGTAGTATTGTGTTAAAATAGAAAGAGAAAAAAATATACACATACCTAGCATGATAAATGTGGTAGGGAATAGGGGTGTTGTAAAATACTGGGGACAATCCAAAATATGTTCTTTGTGGAAAAGAAGGACATTTGATAAGTAACTGTGACAAAAGAAAATGTTGTATTTGTGAGGAAATGGGACATGATGCAAAATATGTGAATTGAAATGTTATAAATGTAACACATATGGATAGAGTGCAAAAATGACAATAAGACTATATGAAAAGAAAGCTAAGAAAATGAACAAAGAGAAGAAATTCTAGAAGTAGTTGAAATACAAGAAAAATCAGATGAGAAAAAAAATAACTAGGGCATAGACAAAAATTCTGAAATAAGTGATGAAGAAGACATAAATTGGAGGTACTAAACGGAAAAAAAGAATTCTATTGGTAAAACGGTAAAAGAAAAGGAAAATTTAAAGGGATACATACAAAATAAAAAAAGAGGAGGAAATGGATGAAAAAAATGAAATGGATGAAAAGAATATATTCAACTGATGATTGGAGCTTGGTATAATTTGTAAGGTATTTGACTCACAGACATAAAGTACAGTGTTTGATTCACACCATGGAGAAGGAAACTGGATAGGCTGAGAATGGCCTATTAAGAAAGCCATCCTAGTAATTAGCTATGAACTTACGAAACCATGAATGTAAGGAAAAAGGAAAATTAAAACTTTAGCGTGCTTTCTGTACATGACAGCAGTATTAAGAATAAAGTAAGAAGAATCAGAATTTTGCATTGGTGTAACCCATCTGATGTATATGTAAGTATATTAGAAAACACAAGATTTTTAACAAATTAAGAAAGATTTGAAACAGAGAAACTATGGGAAGGAAAGATAATCTGTAATTTGGGAAATGAGAGATGTTCTGAAATAGTTGCATTCTGCAGGAATACTGTAAAGCTATTAGTAACTTTAGCAAAAATGGGAAGATTAACCATTGTAAATTAAAAATGGAAAGAACAAGTATATTTAGGAAAGAAAACTGTGGAGAGTTTGGGGGTGGAAAATGAAAATTTGAAAGAACATGTGTTCAATATGGAGCTTCAGAATCTAAACAAAGATTCCTCTGTTGTGGATGTAACAAATTATCAGTGTTTACCTGACTCAATGGAGAAGGAAATAATAAGTCTTTCTGTTGAAGTAGTGTGGATAACAGAATTGTCATCAGAAGGGCTTGCAGATGATGTCCTGTTGATAAATAATCAACCAGGATGATCCAGGTTACAACTTGGATGTTTTGTCAGGTGATATGGCAGATAATCATTTCAGAAGTGCTGAGGATGGTAAAGAAGAAAAGGAACCATATGACATGGCAGCAGAGAATGCAGCAGTAAAACATTATGCAACAGTGACAGAAAGGAGCAGCAGATAATACAGAAACTACAACATAATCAGTAGTGATAGCAAGCAAAAAAGGAGAGCAGCAATGAGTTTAAGTAAAACGTTTTTTAAAAAGAAGAGAACAACTGTGAGAATAAGAACAAACAATGATACTGTAATAAACAGATATTATGTATGTGACAATCTGATAACTGTTCTGGATTTTAAAGCTCAGAAAGTTTGGTATTTTATACCTATTAGGCCAGAGGTGGAAACTCAATAAAGCTTACATGATAATTTTTCCATGCTCATGTCATGGCATAATGTGAACATGGACACAGTGAGTTTTAGATTCAGTAAAGTCCATGTAGTGGCATGCAATAACTCACAATCACGTGCATCAACAGAAAGTTAAGTGGGATGCAAATTTCAGCATAAGTAGCTGAAATTTATGCTAATGAAGCAAACTAACTTGGTGGAGTGATCCAACAACCCTACACACAACTGTGTAGGTTGTGTGTTCATGTTGGAAGTGTACTTGAGAAGTTTCCATGTACAGGAACTTACATGGAAGCAAGGGCATGTAGAAGTCCAGAAATATGGACAAAATGCCTATGAAAAGATAAAAACACACATTTAATGGCAGAGGATGTCCAAAAGAATCAGTGATGTGTGCCAGATCATTATAAATGTTATAATTTTTATTTTAGCACAAATTTGCGCAATGCGCTACTACACACAAAACATTTGAAAATGAATAATAAAAATGTAATTTCAAAGATGGGTATGATGTATTGCCACAACATGTATATTAATACCCTGCATTGTGCCCTTAACTCTGTGGTCCCATGCTGTTGCCCAGCTTACACGGCTACTATCCATATAGTTTCCAGGCTGTCAGCACCGTTCTTATGTAAATGATGTACAAAAGCAGTGGATTTGTTGAATCACAAAAAGAAGGCACCATATAGAGCTGCTCACTCCATGTAAACTCCTACATGGTGGTTTATGTTTTCCATGGCTGTTGATGACATCAGGGGGGTGTGTCAGGTAACTTTGTTCTGATTTTTTGTGGTCTTTTGTGTGTGTGTGTGTGTGTGTGTGTGTGTGTGTGTGTGTGTGTGTGTGTGTGTGTGTGTGTGTGTGTGCAGTACACTGTTTTGCGCACATGGCAATGTTAATGGAACTTCTATTTGTGTAGTAGACCACTCTTGTACCAGACATGGGTTAGACATCCAAAAATAGAAACCAGATGCATTCAATCAATAATGGTGAGAACTAAGTATTGAGCAAACCCGGTAAGTGGGGCTGTGTTCTAGTAATCCCCTCTGGTTAGAGACATTTGTTTGAATACTCCTGTGGTGACAACTGTTAGGTGTTGGACTAGGGTACAGATAGTCTTGGGTTCAAGTACAAGGGATGCCAACTTGTAATCATGCTGTGTTGACATTGTAGGTCATAGAAATGAAATGCAATTATCTGTAATTAGTGCATTCTGTATGTATCATGGCAATAGAGATGATAATATAACATTTTTTACATAAGTTGTTGTCATTATGCATAGCTGCTCTCTGCTGCTCGTCAGTACATGGAGCGCAATACTGCACACTGCAATAGGAGTTGTAAATTCTGGTAATTACATCCTAAGCAGGTGAATGTCATTTAAAGTTAAAACTGAAACCAAAAATCACCAGCAGGGCGAATGGAAACACACCTTAATTCACATAATAATACCTGTTATTACATGAATAAAGGTGTGTTTCCATTTGCCCTGCTAGTGATTTTTGGTTTCAGTTTATGACCTTGCATCAGTGTTTGCCATTCATTTGGTTTTGAATGTCATTTAAAGTTGCCAATGCCAAATGGTGGTCCTAATCAAGAAATGTATAAAATATGCATACAGCCTACATTCTGATTTTCCCTCGATAATTTAATAACACTGAAGTAGAGACTTGGAACTTTTAAATGAGCTAATGCTAGGGGCTGCTGCACCTATTCTATATCTGTATGTGCTTGAGGCTGAAGTCAGTGCTGCTGGTGCTGATGACAATAAGCCTAGGCTGAGAAGGCAAAGAGTGTTCAGGCCCAGGGTAACCTACGAGGTGCTACATACACTGGAGATTGTAGAGCACTACAGGATGGACAGGGGCACATTACAAGAACTCTATGAGCTCTGCCAGCCTCAACTCACAGCAGAGCCAACTGAGGGGAAGCCATCCCAGTGGAAACTAAGGTATGTCTAGCCCTTAGAATATTAGCTACAAGTACTTTTCAAAGACCAACTGGGGACATGATGGGGGTGTTACAGGCATCAGCATTCAGGATACTCCACCAGTTCCTGGATTCTATGCTGATACATGCCAGTGAACACATATATTTTCTCCTTACTGCTGAGGAGAAGACCAGCAATATATAACATTTCTATCATGTAGCACACTATCCTGAAGTACTGGGTGCCATAGATTGCAATCATCTACACATCAAGGTACCACCTGTGGGTAGGGTAGAATCTACATTAACCGCAAGGGATACCACTCCATCTGCCAAATCATGTGTAATGCCCAGGGGATTATCTTGAATGTGTGTGTTGGCAACCCTGGCAGTTATCACGACTCCAATATCTGGCACACATCACAAATGTATCAGCTGTTTGCTAGGGGGGACATCCCACAGGACCATTTACTGGGGGATGCTGGCTATGCCCTGGAACCGTGGATGATGATGCCTATAAGAAATGCACATACACCTATGGAAGAATGCTATAATGAGGCACACGCACAAACTAGGAACATAACAGAGCACATGTTTGGGTTTCTGAAGTCACGGTCGTGGTGCCTAGATATATGCAGTGGAGCCTTGCAGTATACTCCATGCATATGTACACAAAAATTCACAGTTTGTGTTATGCTATACATTCTGATCCTGTAGAAACAGCTGCAACAGGATCTGCAAGGGGAAAGGACACCCCCCACCAATGCCTAGATAACAACAGCCATAGTCACAGGAGGACTTGAAGGAGGAACCCACAGCTGCTGACCCTGTAGGTAGACATAGGTCTGGTCAGTATGCCTCTGCTCTGGCTAAGAGACAATGCATAGCACATGCACAGGCTACCTAGGGTCTAATACCTCCGTCCTACTCAGATACATATATTAGAATTGATGCCAGTCAACTCACATGACATATATCTATACATGTATTGGCTGTGTACTGCCTGCATCAGAGTCAGCTCTGAACTAATGCTGTGTCAACTGTCACATTTGCAAGGTAAGGTCTGAACCAAGACTGTAGTGTTGAACACTATTATGACATATCCTTGTATATGTCTTACCTTGTTACAGTATACAAATATACAGTTGTGCTTTTGTAGATAACTTAACATGTGAGTGCACACTCTTATATTGCTACAATGTTACCATATCTAATTTTTATGCTTCCGGCACGAAACATTCACACAGTACAACCACAGCTGAATAATGTTACATCATGCAAGAGAGAAGTTAGAAAGTGACTGCAGTCCAATGCAGTTTCTCACTTCAGGCTAGTTTGTATCCTAACAGTAAATGTGTATTTTCCCCCACCCACAAAAACAGGATTGTAAGACAGAAAGATGCATAGTAATAATCATAATTATGACAGGAGTTGTGTCTACTAACTAGTCACTGTGTCCAAATATAAGTCATAGAAGTACTTGTACAATATACAGTGCATGGTTTGATAGCAGTGTACAGTTTTTATGAAGGTGGTTGTGTGAGGAATGACTCCAGTTTTGCAAAGCAGCTTATGTGGCCAAAAGGACTAGAGCAGCCATCTTACTTGATGAAGCTTTAATGGAGTTTAGGGTTCAAATCTTGATGTAGGTTGAAGTTTTGTAGGTGTTCTTGCAATAGTTAATGTTTTTTACAGACTGTGACTCTGTATCCCATAACGTTTTAATATTAATATTTTTACTACACATTTGTGCAAGGTGTCATTTGCTGAAAACAGTTTTAATAATGCTTAAATATTTTACATGAAGTGCAAAACTGCATAAAATGGAATTAAGCACATAAGAGTTATGTTAGACTGGCAATAGCAGACAGTGGATGCATTCAAATTATTAGCTGTAGCAATTGTGAAATCATGGCCTGGAGTAGTGATAGGAGTGGGATGCAGTAGGATGTATACATTAGATAATAGGAAGGCTGGATGTTAGCAATGAGCCTCCTGTTTGTGCACTGCTTACTTATGTACAAACAGGTAAAAGAGGGAAACGCACATGCATGTACACTTAGGGCAATAATCTTTGCATTTTCACTATGCCTAGCTATCATAGCTCTCAGCTGTCAACATTTATAAAGAATGTCCATATTTTTAACTAATATTTGTAGTATGTTCCTCATAAAATGTTAGTTTATACCAAATTATTGCTAAATCATTGAGAATGAAGTCAGACGATAACATACATTTCATTTGTGGATTCCATATTCAGAAAAATGCATGCTAATGCAAAACCTGTTATTCCATCAACATTCTAGATTTGTAAGGGCAGTGTTTCAACACTGTCCCTATTAATTATGGCTTTGTGCAGATTTCTTGCTCTAAGAGGTTGGGACGTATGCTAACTACAGCACATACCTAGATCTGTGTTCTTTCTGTTCTAGATTTCCCAGATGCTTTGTGTGACCTAAGACTACATGGAGAAACACTGCAATCTGAGGCCAGAGTATAACTATCTGCACAGAAACTTAATAACCATTCATGTGTTTCCTCACAACCAGCCTCAACAACAGTCAGTACAACCATGAGACCTCCTTAATTCGACTACACATACATCTAACACAAAACAAAGGTGTAATATATAATGTTGCATGCTCCCTCATGGACTTGGCCATATAGTTGTGCTTGCAGGTTTGCATTGCCAAAGTCAAACATCCAAGTATGCTCAATAAGGGACTCATGTTGTTACACAGCTCTGGCTTCTAAACAGTGTACTGTTGTTAGTGTACTAGCCTCAGATGACACTAAGGAGCAATGTGCCTATGCAGGCCTCCCAAGCTTGTGTTCCTTACATCCCTTGACAATGTCATCTACTATAAGTTCACATTCTGTCTTGTTAAAATCAGACTTGTGTAGCGGTACTTTTGTTAAAAACTGTGTTCTGTAGTCTGTGCACTTAGATAGGTAGGGGGTTGGTTCTCACTGTAGTAGTAGTGTGTGTGTGTGTGTGTGTGTGTGTGTGTGTGTGTGTGTGTGTGTGTGTGTGTGTGTGTGTGTGTGTGTGTGTGTGTATGTCTATAAAGAATAGTGAAAGCGTGTATCCAACATTGCGTTGTCAAATGGCATGGTTTTGCATTGCTTTTATGCTTGCAAAAACATCTGTTTCTAGCAGTCCTCCAACCTCTTGCCCCCCACAGGGTCTGTTGATGTCATCTACTATAAGATCAACTGCAGTCCTGTTGAAGTCAGACTTGTAGCATGGCATGTGTATTAAGTACTGTGTTCTCTACCCTGCAAACTTAGATAGGTAGGGATTCTAATCTCACTGCAGTCAACCTGGTTTGTGGGTCTCCCTGAAGAAGAGTGGGATTTTGTATCCAACACTTCCTTGAAAAATTGCATGGTTTTGCATTGTTCTTTACTTGTAAAATCATCCATTTGTAGCAGCTCTGCAACCTCTTATCTCCCATAGGGCCTGCTGATGTCATCTACTCTAAGACAAGCTGCAGTCCAGTTAAAGTCAGACTTGTGTCATGGCAAGTGCATTAACTACTGTATTATATAGCCTGTAAGCTTTGATAGGTAGGGGTTCTAATCTTACTGCAGCCACACTTCTTCAGGGACAATGTATCCAACACTGCTGTAGAAAATGGCATGGTTTTTGCATTGTGTTTGTGCTTGCAAAAACATCCATGTCTAGCAGTCCTCCAACCTCTTGCCCCCCACAGGGACTGCTTATGTAATCTACTATAAGATCAACTGCAGTCCTGTTAAAGTCAGACTTGTGCTGCGGCATGTGCCTTAAGTACTGTGTTCTCTGGTCTATAAACTTAGGTAGGGGTTCTAATCTCACTGCAGCCAACTTGGTGCGTGTGTGTGTGTGTGTGTGTGTGTGTGTGTGTGTGTGTGTGTGTGTGTGTGTGTGTGTGTGTGTGTGTGAAATGTTGGTGGACATTATCTAGAGCATTTTAAAGCATCTGATGGTACACTATCCTCATGTCTTCAAAAAACACTACTGATGTCATTAACTATATCAGTTTATTGGAAACGTATTCCTCACAACAGGCCATGGGCACATACTGGCCTGGCAGACAGGTATATGTCACCCCATGCAATCTAAGACAGGCAACAGTGACATTCCTTTCATTGTATGCACAAACAGCAAGACATCTCTTTGCAACGATGATTGGCAGGTTGACACAAGAGATTGCACAGGAGTCCCCATGGATTATGATGCTTGTGGATGATATTGTGATCTATACTGACAGTAGAGAAAATGTTTTGGAGACCATGGAGAGGTGGAGGTATGGTATTCAGAGAAAGTAATGAATGGCATAAGGATTAAGACAGAATATCTGTCTGTTCACGAGAGGGAGGATAGAGGAATAGTGAGAGTGCAGGAAGTACAGTTGGCGAAGGTGTATGATTTTAAATACTTGGGAGCAAAAGTTCAGAATAACAGTGAGTGTGGAAGGGAGGTGAAGAAAACAGTGCATGCAGGGTGCAGTGGGTATAGAAGATGTCAGGAGTGATTTGTGACAGAAGGGAAACAATAACAATGAAAGGGAAGGTCTACAAAAGTGTACTGAGAACACCTATGTCATATGGTTTGGTGATGGTGGCAATGACAAAAATACAGGAGTCATAACAGGACCTGGCAGAGTTCCACATGTTAGGATTTGCATTAGGTATGCTGAGGATGGACAGGATCAGTAATCAGTATATTAGAGTATAAGCTTAGGTTGTACAGCTTGTCGACAGGGACAGAGAGGTGAGATTGTGTTGCTATGGACATGTGCTTAGAATGGATGTTGACTATATTTGGAGATGGATGGTAAGGATGGAAATGCCAGGTAAGATGAAAAGAGGAAGGCCTAAGATAAGGTTCATGGATGTCATGACTGAGGACATGCAGGTGCTTGGTGTGACAGAACAAGATTCAGAGAAAAGGAGGAACCGGAAGCAGATGATATGCTGTGGCAGCCAGATATCTGCTTTTAGAGAAATCCCACCTGTACACTTGTGGCAGGAGTGTACAGTAGGAGTATCTGTTTGAAGGTTAGTGTTTCTGGACCCAGTGTGAGCTTTAACAGTGTTTCCTTGCATTACCTGCTCTGTTTTGGTTTATGTGTTGAGGCCTTAACACTTTGCCCTCATACATACAGAAATGACAATACACTTATTTTCCAATACAATCAGCTGCTGTTCCACAGCAGAACATATCTTTAACTGCTCTAACTAGCTGTCATACCTTATGTTACATAACAAGCAGCAATTAAATATTTACCGATCAATTACAGAACTATAGATCCACCTTAAGAAGGACCTCCTAATGTACACCGCATAAGTTACTCCCCTGAAAATACCACTCAGTTCACATATACACCTCCTTTTAGCATTATCTGTGCAGATACCTGTTCAAACCTCCCATCCTCACCTATCAGTTTCCCTCTGTTTCCCCTGCAAGCCTAGTTACCATGACTTTTTTACTCAATGCATATAATGCCTCACCTGGATAATTATAGGAGGACAATCTCACCTGCACAAACATAACTGGATTTTGTAAAATGAAATGTCATGGAAGAAATAATGCACCACCCCACGAGGGTCTGTAATATGTCAGACCGGTTCCTCAACAATATGAGTGAACAACTTAATAGCACATGTGTAGTGCCTGCACTGTTAATCCAACCATTAAACAGTATGTGTAGAATCTGAAATACATAATGAACTCCCTAAAGGAGGCCTCAGGTTTGAAAACATCATCCAAGGTAACTGCTCCCTGCTAAGGATATAATCAACTTCCAAGCTCAGGTTTCCATAAAGGACATTGACAGCTGTAGTAAATTACACCCTGATGTCCTGTCTACCCATTTACACAAAAGTATACACACAGCCATGCCTGATATGCCCAAAGATAGATCCACCGGGAAATACAATCCATAGTGTCCATACTGGGGATGTCTGTCATTACTACATTCTACAGTAAGTTAAAGAAGCTGCTGTTTACAAATACAGCATGTACAAAACAGTACTGGAAAGACACTCACCTCAATGCACCCAAACCAATGAGATGCCTTGAAAAGGCCTCATATAGCAACTATGCTAATAATTTATAACAGATATCCAGGGATAAGCATCAGCCTGTCTTCATTTACATCTGCAAACTGATATATATCACTCATATGTATTTTGGACTAAGTCTGGATGGTATTGCAGACAATGACGCACTGTAAATTCCAAACCTACTAGCAGACACACGTGGCTCTCAACACCAAGCTAATTACATTTCTGCATCATCAGCGCCAAACTGTGGTATCTACAAACAGTAAGTTATCGCTGCTATTGCCAAGAATAGGAGTCCAAGCTCCATGGGACCAGATGATATTCTGGGCTGTGTTATTCATGTGCTGCAACAGTGAGGTACTCCACTAGGCACCATAGTCAACCACAGTCTGAGTACTGCTGTTGTGCACCCTGAATGGAATACAGTGACAATTTCTCACCCATACAATGGAGGATAGGCAACATACAACTGGAATTATGGTCCCATAACTATATTCAACCTTTGCTTTAAGGCAATGAAAACAATCTACATGCATCTCAGACAAAAGGATATAGATGACCTCCAAACAGCAGATCTGTTCCAGTTAGCTGTTCTCAGGGGTAGTAGCTTGTGCCTGCAAAACCTGTGGGAAATCAAGACTGTGAGTGGAGACATACACTAAGGCTGTGCACTCATGCTATCTTGACTTAGCAAAGCCTTTCACCACAATGTAAACTTTGGTCCCAATGAGAAACTAACCAAGGTGACTATCACACCATCTGTTAACAGGTGGGTTGCAAATGGGATCACAGACCAACAGCACTCAGTCAAAGTGAGAGACCTCACCTCAAGCAGTACACCTGTCACCTGTATGGTAGCAGATGTGTCTGTACTGTCTCCCTTTTTGCTTGCCTTATACTTATCAGAAGTAAAAAAGAGGACGTGTGGCAAAGCATATTTGTGCCACTAATGACTGCTCACAAAGCCATGAGTGTTATAACAATGGCACAAACATACATCACCGTACCCTGTGTTAATAAATGCTCCTCCTTATTAAAAGATAAACCAGAGTACAGTATTCCCAAATTCTGCATCAATACACGTTGGAACACATCAACTGCAAACTGTGTGCACTGTGGGGGGGGGGGGGGGCAAGCATTCTACAACTTACATCCAATTAGCAAAGGCATTACATTGAGAACAATTAATTTTATCAGTCCCGAATACTCATCCATCATCAGCCTGATTAATGACTATAATCCTCCCTTTGATATGTATTGTTCCAGACATCTGCAGCAAGCTGTTAGACCTCAGACATCTCTGAGTAATAAAACATCAGTGGGTCTCTAACATGTGTCTTCACTGGGCAGAATGAAGTAGCTATCACTGTACGTAGTGTCATATATATTTAGCTTTGAGGCAGAACATGTATGCATTACATGGATGTCTTTGGCCCAAATATGATGAATATGCTGCACATCCTTAAGTCTTATGGGACCACAGTCACCTGTTCCAGTGATCTCAATGTACAGTTTGACATTCATGGGACATGCTGGAGAGACACATTCATGTCTCAAAGGTTGTCAGTCTTCTGCATTAGATTTCCAATCCATGTCAAGAAGAGCATATCCACTAACCTGTTTAAGCACAGGCTGGTTGACTTGATGTGAAAATGTTAGCTGCCATGGATCACTGCTGATTCTGTTCTGGACATAAGGGTCATTTCTGTAAGAATCATGGCCATGCATGATACTTGCTATTGCATATTATATTGTGATGCATCTGCTATGATTCTAAACACTATCAGGCCAATACTCTTGTCACAGCCTATGAACATCTGAATCTATGGTGATGTGCATGAAAAAAACAAAATATTATACTGTATCACTGCTGATGAGATGTGTCTGCAGTGCTTACATACAATCCATAGCTCATAATCTGAAGGATTCACTGTGGATGTACACACATAAGTTAGTACTAAACAATCCTTAAAGAGAAGGCTAGATATATTAATGAGACACATTTCACTGACTGACTTCATAAGCCCTACAAAAGCATCAGCTAGAAAGTAGAGGAATCATTTTGCTAGAAACTGTCAACTGGGATGTGGCACATTCATCACTTGCACAGGGTGGTTTGTGGGGGTGCTGGAGACCTAGGCTGACACAAAAGGTTAGTGAGTGTGTGGTTGAGTCAGTAAGGGCATCAGTCAACATGGAACATGTAAATGTAGCATGTGTGTCAGTAGGTGCTCTCGATGTGAGATTGGTGTGTTTGTGTATGCATGAACACAGCCAAGCTCAGTGCTAGCCCTACATGTCTGTATGTTGGACAGCTGTGAGCCATGCATGGTAGAGCTGACAGTTCATCATCTTTGTCCCTGACCATGAGAACTAGCTCTGCCAGGAGTTGCAATGGCACCTCCACACCCAAGATAAGATGGTGCGCTACTACCTGAGGGTGACTCATGTCTGCATGACATGCTTCCTTCATAGAAACACCAAGGACCATGACCCCATGGCCTGCTATGTCTGGGTATGGATAGCACAATCCCTGATGGAGCAGCAGATGTACTGCCACTATGGGAGGTTGATCAGGCATGGCCCCATTGACTCTCAGCAGATGTAGTTACTGACCTACACCCACGAGGTCAACGTTTCCCTCCCAGAAGATGTTCCAACACAGACAACGTGCATTCCAGGACAGATACACTGCACTCCATCATGGACATATCCCGATCATATGTGTCACTGAACCAATCCAGTGCATCAGTAACATGCTGGAAGAAGATACGGATGTCAGACTGTGCCACATCTAGAACCCAAAATTATTCTGGAGTGGCATTCTGAACATGCCTGGGCTTCCATTGTGGCCTTAAACATATGTTGAGTGACATGTGAAGAGACACCTGCACCAGGTGGTGAAGGACAGCAGGCCTCTGATGACCACCCCTATCAATCTGTCTGTGTGACACCTCGGCAACAGTTTGGCTATGGACAGTGCAACAGGCATTGAAGCCATTGTAGCCACACTTCCCCAGTCTATGTCCTCTCCTCTAACTGTCCAATATCATATTTGAGCATTTGTGTGCAATGTGCACCATTGAGTGGAAAATTATTACAAAATAAAAACTGGAGATAGGAAAGTACTCAAATGGGGAGCAAGTAGGGCAGAAATTATAATGATATATTGCAGAAGATATGTCATAAAAGTGAAGAAGCTCCTGTATACCATTACAGCACCATCACACAATAATTCTTTAAAGAAAATAAAAGGGGATGATCTGAAAGTGGTGAAATGGGGAGCGAGCGGGGGGAAACAAAGTGAAAAGAAGAGTGGAATGTGCAGGAAGGGTCTAGGGAGGAAACATAGCTATCCATATCTTTAACAGTAACAACTGGGCACATGTACACACTTTTTAACTGTATTTGGACTGTCACCACCTGAGGGATTTGCATTGTGAAGCCAATTGGACCAAATTAGGTGTGTCAAGTAGATACATCTGCAAAATGGAGAGCTATATATGGGACAACATTTTTTTGGGACAAGTGCCATTTTTATTGTTTTTTTTTTAAAGGAGAGAGTAAAATCTTGGGGGAGGAACATAGGCAAATCTGGGACAAGCAAGTTGGGAAGGTGAGGAAGCATTTGCATACAGACAAGACATACAAGACAAGGACAGGGTCAGTGAAGGACACAAGAAGGGGGTTGAACACATTCGTTGGGGTGGGGGGGATTGAGGTCTCATGGACATCATGACGGAAACAGTGTGACTCAAGTTCAAACCCATTGGACTGTCAGTACTGGTCCATCACTGCACTGCTGGTTGCAGTGGCTGCTGTCTTGGCCTATGGCCAGTCTGCCGTATAAAGATGGAAAGCATGTTCTCCATCTGGTGTAGGTGTGTGCCTACAGTCTGGTGTACCACATCTGGCAACTCTGCATGAGTGATGTATGCACCTTATTTGCCTCTGCTCCCAGAGGGGACCACACTCCTGGCCCCTGAGTCAGATGTACCTGAGGCTCCAGGTAGGGCAAGAGCAGTGGTGGAGGTGACCAGAGGGCAGTCCAGAAGTGTTGGGCCTTGGTGTTGCAGCCAGTGGAGTGAGTATAGGCAGATCACCAGGAAATGGCATATCCTGCTGTGCTGTACTGATAACAAAAACAAAAATGAAATAAAACATGAAACAAAATTAATCAAAGATTTAAAAAAAAAAAATATAACAAACATTATAAAAAAGGTTAAATAATATTAATACAAACAGAATGATAAAAAAGTAAAAACAGAGGATAAAATTATATGTAATAAACAAAACATAAGAAATAAAAGAATGATATAAGTAACAGTAACAGTGACAGTAACAGTAAACTTTATTGTCATTCAGACTGCACACACAAATAAAATGCACAGCTGAACGAAACTTCTTTTCTCCAAGCTGATATACACATAAACAAATAAATACACAAAAACACAACAGCATAGTCCGAGCCAACCAAAGCCACAGAAAGTTTCATCAACCATGCATGGTTCATTCACGATCACAGTGACTACATCTGTCCGCTCCCTCCACAGTGCCAGTAGCTCCATTCCAACACCCACAACATCCAAAAGTCCAAGTTAGGGTCCCAACAACCAAAAGAACCTCAACTCCAAATTTAAACAGTCTGACATAGCTGGGTCCTCTGCTACCTGCACCCATCACAATTGTCTCCACCAGAAGGCCTGAACAGCCTCAATCAGTTCAGTGATCTCCCCACGATCTCCCACAATCTCCTCCATCCATGCTGCCATTCTCTCATCTTAAGCACCAGCAACATCCTCAAGAACCAGTCCAGTCTCTCTAACCAACAATGTCCAATCTGATTTCACTCAGCAAACAAAAGCCAAATGCGTCCAGCTCTCCTCGGCACACAAATGGCCGCAACCAGCACAAATCTCCAAATCTCCAAACACAACCAATCCAACAATCCAACAAACAATGGCTACAGACAAAATGCACACCAAATGAAGTCAAAAAGGACTCCCCAGACAGACAATATCTTAACAAAATCCACAATTGTAACACAAAAACACAAAACAAATTCCAAAATATCGAACACCATAAGATCGAACTTGGAATTTCGAAATATGATAACATCGAACACTCAGAATAGCAAATGTTTTTCCCAGGGAAAAAATTCACTATTTCGAAAAACATACACACAACACAAGCACACCAAAATAAATAAACCACACAGATACACTTAACAAAACCCTACTTCTAACCCTACACTAAACAGTACATACATTCCTATCTATTCACTAACCTTAACCCGCACCCTAACCCTAAGGTCTGTAACTATCGCACACTTACCCTATGAAACTATACACAAACAAATACACACACATACACTTAACAAAACCCTACTTCTAACCCTACACTAAACTATACATACATTCCTATCTATCCACTAACCTTAACCCGGACTGTAACCCTAAGTTCCGTAACTATCTCACACTTACCCGTAAGAAACTAAACACAAAAAAAAAATAATTAAAACACACACATACACTTAACAAAACCCTACTTCTAACCCTACACTAAACCATACATACATTCCTACCTATCCACTTAACTTAACCTGCACCCTAACCCTAAGGACCGTAACTATCGCACCACAGTGGAGAAAATAGTGAAGCCATGGAACAGCCCACCGAAATCCTGCCCTAGGTAAGAATTCAATGTTCTGGGACTTCACTATTTTCATCCTTCGATGTAGTTGGTTCGATATTATAACATTTGAAGTTTTGCAACTTCGATGTTATAATATAGACCTGGCTGCTACCACACAAGGTGCTGCCATAAGGTGAAATATGATTAAATAAATAATATTGTAATAATAATAATAAGAAGAAGGAAATCATAATAAAAACAACTAATCCAGAAATAACAAAAAAAAAAAATATGGGGTGGGGTGAGAGAAGAAAAGGAGAACATTAGAAACTTCACACATTATACACCAAGCTTTTAAAAATAAATTTATTGTATTCTGTTACAGTCCACTTTAAACAATAACATCTGCTAAGAAATCCCTTTATTATTCAGACATGTACAGTGCTTTCATGTGACAGCAGGTCATTGCAGCCACAGGTCTGCACTTCAAATGCTATAATGATAATTACATAACAATACTAATACAATATTGTAATCAGATGATTTTCATATTTGGGGAGTGTGGTATTACAACCCACAAGCACTGTCTACTGTAATACTGTACTTTTCCATTGGAATACAATATAATGCAAACTCTCTTTCATTTTACATTTTATAGAATTGTGGTCACTATTATCTAGGAATCTGCAACTATTGCTTTGCATTTCAGACCACACCTCTCCACCTTTTAGAGCAGGATATCTAGACATATTATAAAATATTGGCTGTACAAGGGCTCATAACTAGGAACATATTTCAAATTTTGGTATTACACACATGGATAGTTGCATAGGATTTGCTTTAACATAACATTTTGACACTCATTTATTTATTGACTTCAATATAAAATACTTTCCAGACAACCATGAATTCTACAATCACCAGAGCAAAGCAGTGATTCGTAAATCTGGGTTTTCAGCAGATTGAAGTAATATTGAAAGCATTTCCAAATTCATAACAAAGTATGATATAGCAACTAATCTGTCTATAACTGTTAAGTTTGCAATAAGAGTGCTTTATATAATTATTCTTACTTACCACATGCTTCTCTCATCCTTGCCAGTTGCCTAGTGTGTGACCTCACATTAGAGGTCCTCTCTTCTGTAGCTGTGAAAAAAGGGAAAAGAGAAAACATTATAAATACCAGTTTTACCATAGCCAGCTTGAGTATTTTCAGGTAATACATATAAATCCTAATTACACATCACTGGGGTGTTCCTTCCCAGGCAATCCCTGATCCACTGATCAAGGTTATCCTTCTTTCTCCCACAGAGGTTGTCATAGTGGTGACAACACTATTCACTAGTGCAGGAGATACCAGTCACACTGGTAAGAGCTCTTGCCAAACTACCCAGGCTTCCGATTTGTATTGGGTGCTAGTATAGTCCTACTGCAGCAGGCATGGCCCATGAGTCCTAACTAGAAGCCCAATAAAAACCTTGGACTCCTGGACACCCCAGTGCTGTGCTCTAAATTGCACAACCTCTCCTGCACCAGACATTGCTGCAGAAGTCAAACCACAATGCATAAAGTGCAATTCCCAGTAATTCCACTTTAAATACCATGTTTTTCCACCAATTGTGCTTACTGGGAGTGCGCACTGTCTGGATTGTGATACATTTGAAAATTGTGCTCTCTGCTTACTATTGTGCAAACCTATATTTACATGATGCTAAGCAACATGCACCTTTTTCAAATATATTGGCAAAAACAATCACCCAATACAATTCCATGGTTATTTCCTTACAGTACCACTTTATTTGGATAAGCTGCAATGTCAAACTATGATAAGAAAAGTGTGCATACCCTGAATTAGAACCTAGGATCATCTGCACTCTATTCCAGCACTTAACTCATGTCACCACAAGGGCAGTGACATGATCAATGTAGTTTTAGTAGTCATTATTAACTTTATGGTATGAGTGTAGTGCAACAACACTTACTGGGTTTGTGCAATGTACAGCATTGTGCAGTGCTATTGATTAAAAGCATCTTGTTTCTATTTTTAGATGTCTGGGTCTGTCTGATACATGGGTGGTCCCACTGTGCAAATGTGCTGACCATCAGTGAGTGTCATGGTACATCACGCAAACGTGGGAAAAACTAAAAAAAAAAAAAGAAATTGAGAAAAAATAGAATAAGATTTATGGTTTTCAGATAGTTATTCGAGATTTGTAGATTTTTGTTTAGGATTTCATGCTCTTCAGAAGGTGCATGATGGGGGTGGACCATCGGTGCTTACACAGATTTATTATCTGTGTTCTTCTACAAGATTTTATGGACAATGCATCTGGGACACACTGTCAAACCTCACTTAGGCATGATGCACATCATGAACATGCATTATGAGGTACCGTCAGCTTTTCATGGCCATGTACAAATGTATGCAGGCTTTGTGTAAAATTGCTGATAATACTATGAAAGTTAGAGATGACAGTAACTTACTAAAGGGAAGGTGGAGGTTGGAAGCTGTTTTGAAATGTGAAAAAAAATAATGAAACACTTGCCAAGCATTATTTTTATGGCTGGTCATAAATGGACATTAAGATATGCTGGCCAACCTAAATCATATTTCTTTGTGGGGACTTTTCTCATTTAATTAATGATTGCAATAAGGTACAATGTAAGCACTGTGGGTAGAAAGAGCACACAGCAAGAAGGTGTACGCCTGAATGCAGGTTGTATAAAAAAGGGACACTTTTGAATGGATTGTCAAGAGCAAACAGTAAATAATGAAAAGGTTAAAGGGCAGAAAACATACAAGAGGAGGCATGACAAGAGGCTGCAGAAAAGGTGAACTAGAGGAAGAAGAAATTGTAGAAGAAATAAATATGGAGGGAAAAATGAGGAGGGAGAGAGAGTATATGCAGGAAGGGAGGTAAGGAGAAGGGACTGACACTAATAATTATTTTTGTAGTTCTAGCCATTGAGACATCTGATTCTGAGGATCAGGGATTATTTGCACATAAACCCAGGAAAAATATTCAATTGGGGAAAGAGTAAAAATATGAAAAGAATTAAGAAAAAAAATAAACTGAAACTTAAAAAGGAAAAGCAACACTTTTAGATCACTTTCAATAAAGGTGAGCACCTTAAGGATAGGGATACTGGAATGGTGTAATAAATGTGATATGAATGTTATTCTGGTAGAGGATGTAAGATTCCTGAAAAATGAAGAAAGAGTGCAAAAAGAAAAATTGTGGGGTGGAAATATAATATGGAACTTGGGTAGTGAACGTTGTTATGGAGTAACTGTGTTGTGTAAAAAAAAATAAAATAAAACAGTGAAAGCACTAACTGCAACACTGGTAAGAATAGAAAGGTTACCTGTGGTGGATGTGAGGTACAGAGGTGGAAACAACATATTTCTAGAATTACAGTATTACGTATATGCATATATAACTAGCAAGGAAAGAGAAAATTTGGTGAATCTATTTAATCAAATATTGGACTATGCTGTGGGTAACATGAATATTATAATTGCAGGGGACCATACCTCTCAACGTCTTAGTGCTTGAAATCTGAGAAACCTGACAAAATGGGGGGAGAAAGGCCCCAAAATAGGGATAGAGTTTAAATACTGATTGTATTAACTTAGTAAGCTGCTAGAATAACATGGTTTGGGTTAACATTTATTTTTTTCTGAAGGATTTGAAGTCTGAAACTCAAATGTATGTCATTATTTAGTGACATCTATCAACAGATCATTACTGTAATTTGCCAGAAAATCACAAATTTTATGAGAAACAGACCAAAACATGAGGGGAAATCTAGGCAGTTGAAAGGTATGCAGGGAACTATAACTGTGATTTAAGGGGAACATGTAAAAAGAAAGGGAAAAATCTTTAAAAATATAGAAAGTGCTAAAATGTGGTAAATTAACTGTCTGGAATAGAAGTCAGTGGAATTATAGTGGGGGGGTCTTGGATCTGAAGTGTATTATTTTGTATTATACAAATCCCCTCAATATACCTAGCGAAAAGGTCCGGTCCCCGGACTTTTGCCCTATATTATCAGAAGGCTTGGAGTAGCAGGTGTTGATACAGTTATGATGGGTTTTTCAGTCCATTTAGCAGTAATTATGGGAATGGAAGAAAGGGATTATATTAAAACAGGAAAAGAAATAACAAGATATTATAGGATGATATCGGAGAGTTGGAAGTATTGCAGCTATGGAAGGATCATATAACTATGAGGGACTTCTATAAAACTGAATTGAATTGTGGATTGAATGGTCTGAATAGTGGATTTAGTTTTAAAAAAAGGAAAAAAGGTATTTTTTCAGTAGCTAGATGATATAAGAAAGGAAGAGAAAGTGAGGTATGGGAAAATGTATAGAAAATTTAGAGAATAATACAAGAGAGTATTATGTTATGGAAAAAGTAATCAATATAAAAATAAGGCATAACCTTTAAGGCAGATATGGTGTTTACAAGGGAGAAGGGAGAAAGTGTTTGCATATTAATGATGGAAATGAGAAATGTAAAAGGAGAGGTAAAAGGAATGCAAGAGCAAATTATGAGTATTGCAGTACAGAATGTGTAAGAATAAAAAGAAAGAAAATAAAAGAAAATGGAAAGTGAAAAAAAGTTCCAGAACAAGTTAAGGAAGAATTTGAAAAATAAATTACTATTAGTGAATTGGATGAAGTACTTAGGAATGTAAATGCTGATCCAGTATCATGCCCAGATGGTACAGGGTATGGAATGTACAAGAAATTATGGGTTGTCAAAGAGAGTATTTTGTAAATATACTGAATGGATGATTGAAGGACAGGTTTGCTTAAGAAGAGTTATGTAGTGGGATATTAAAAATTATATGGAAGAAAGATCAGAAGAATGAAATAAAAATTGGTGACAGTCACACTAAATAACAGAGATTTTAATTCTGTATAAGAATAATACAGACAGAATGGAATGAAGGATGATGGATAGTATGGAAGAAAGTATATGTGTGTGTGTGTGTGTGTGTGTGTGTGTGTGTGTGTGTGTGTGTGTGTGTGTGTGTGTGTATAAAAGGGAACGGATGTTAGGATTTATTGGTTGTGAGAGACATTTTGGATATTATAAGTAAAAGAGAGAATGTAAAACTTATCGTAAATGATATTAGCAAGGCATTTGATACAGTAAAACATAATGATTTGTGGGATGTTTTGGAGAAATATGGAATAGGTAATAGAAGGAGAATATGTGTGTCACCATATCAAAAAATGAGTGAGAATGTTAGTGAATGGGTAGCTGAATAAAGAAATATGCATAAAGGGATATATAAGACAAGGATGTCCCATGAATGGAATATTGTTTGCAATGGTAATCAATGCAATAGTGAGTGAAGTAGCTTTTAAAATGAAAGATGCCAGATATGTGATGCCAAAGCAGGTGGCAATTTCAGTAGTTTTGACATAGCTAGACACTCGGGAATGTGTCATCCTTTGAGTGAGATGCCGCTCTCATAGTTTAACTGAGATATTTAATTACTGCATATATCAACTGCATTCTGAATGCAGGTCTGTAAAGATTCACCCACTGTTTTATAGGATCATAACAAAACCAAAGACTATACAAACTGTTCAAAACCTGAACATTCATAAGACAGGACATCAAAATAAACAAACACTGATACATCCATAAAACATTTTAGGGAGCTTGTGCCTCCTATATCTATCTCTCAAGGACAAGCTTCAACCATCATCCACAGCCTATAGGATTCATCTTGACTCAGCAACTGACAATTCTGCAAGTGCTGATTCATCAGATCTGAATCGGTGTATACCATTTTCAATGATTAATAAGACTGTTTTTTTCTGCACCCATACTCCTCCAGGTAGGAGATATTCCCATTTCTAGCCACTCCAACACACACACACACATATATATATATATATATATATATATATATATATATATATATATATATATATATGTATACTAACTCTATTTTCATACAACAGTGATAAAAAGGCAATGTCTATGATCACTGAAAGGGGTTTTCAGTGACACTAACTCAGTGAATTGAGGACTGCAGAAATGTGAAATCATAGGGAAATGCACAGGTATCAAGTTATATGGAAATATACTTACCAAATCATAGGGGGATGCAGAATTACTAAGGAACATGGAAGTGGACAAATACTAAGTAACATGAGAATGGACAGATACTAAGTAACAGGGGGGTGGACAGGTACTAAGTAACATGGGAGAGGACAGATACTAAGTAACAGGGGAGTGGACAGGTAGTAAGCAACATGGGAGTGGACAGATACTAAGTAACAGGGGCATGGACAAGTATTAAGGAAAATGGGAATGCACAGGTACTAAGTAAGAGAGGAATGCATAGATACTAAGTAACAGGGAAGTGGACAGATACTAACATGGGAGTGAACAGATACAAAGTATCAGAGGACTAGACAAGTATTAAGTAACATGGGAATGCACAGGTGCTAAGTAACATGGGAATGAACAGGCACTAAGTAACATGGGAATGCACAGGTGCTAAGTAACATGAGAATGCACAGGTACTAAGTAACGGGGAATGCACATGTGCTAAGTAACATGGAAATGCACAAATACTAAGTAAGAGAGGAATGTGCAGATACTAAGTAATATGGGAGTGGACAGATACTAAGTAACATGGGAGTGAACAGATGTTAAATAACAGGGGAGTGGACAGGTACTAAGTAACATGGGAGTGGACAGATACTAAGTAACAGTGGAGTGGACAAGTATTAAGCAACATGGGACTGCACAGGTATTAAATAAGAGAGAAATGCACAGATAGTAAGTAAGAGAGGAATGCACAGATCTAAGTCACAGAGGATTGGACAGATACTAATTAACAGGGGAGTAAACAAGTATTAATTAGCATGAGAATGCACAGGTGCTAAGTAACATGGGAATGCACAGGTATTAAGTAACATGGGAATGCACAGATGCTAAGTAACATGAAAATGCAAAGGTACTAAGTAACATGGGATGCACAGGTGTTAAGTAACATGGGAATGCACAGACACTGAGTAAGAGAGGAATGCACAGATACTAAGTAACATGGGATTGGACAGATACTAAGTAGCAGGGGAGTGGACAGATACTAAGTAACAGGGGAGTAGACATGTATTAAGTAACATGGGAATGCAGAGATGATAACTAACACTGGAATGTGCAGGGGATAAATAACATGGGAATGCACAGGTGCTAAGTAACATGATAATGCACAGGTACTAAGTAATGTGGGAATGCACAGGTGCTTAGTAACATGGGAATGCACAGATACTAAGTAAGAGAGGAATGCCCTAGATACTAAGTAGCATGGGAGTGGACAGATACTAAGTAACATGGCAGTGGACAGATACTAGGTAACAAGGGAATGGACAGATACTAAATATCATGGGAATGGACAGATACTAAGTAACAGGGGAGTGGACAAATATTAAGTAACATGGGAATGCACAGGTACTAAATAATAGAGGAATGCACAGATACTAAGTAAGAGAGGAATGCACAGATACTAAGTAACAGGGGAATGGACAGATACTGATTAACAGGGGAGTAAACAAGTATTAAGTAACATGGGAATGCACAGGTGCTAAGTAACATGGGAATGCACCGATACTAAGTAACATGTGAATGCACAGATGCAAAGTAACATGATAATGCACAGGTACTAAGTAATGTAGGAATGCACAGGTGTTAAGTAACATGGGAATGCACAGATACTGAGGAAGAGAGGAATGCGCAGATACTAAGTAACATGGGAGTGGACAGATAGGAAGAGGGGAGTGGACAGGTACAAAGTAACATGGGATTGGACAGATACTAAGTAAGAGAGGAATGCACAGATACTAAGCAACAGAGGAAGAAACAAGTATTAATTAACATGAAGATGCACAGATGCTAAGTAACATGACAATGCACAAGTACTAAGTAACATGGGAATGCACAGATGCTAAGTAACATGAGAATGCACAGGTGCTAAGTAACGTGGGACTGCACGGGTGTTAAGTAACATGGGAATGCACAGATACTGAGTAAAAGAGGAATGCACAGATACTAAGTAACATGGGACTGGACAGATACTAAGAAACAGGGGAGTGGACAAGTATTAAGTAACATGGGAATGCACAGGTACTAAATAAAGGAATGCACAGATACTGAGTAAGAGAGGAATGCACAGATACTATGTAACAGGGGAGTGGGCAGATACCAATTAACAGGGGAGGAAACAAGTATTAAGTAACATGGGAATGCACAGATGCTAAGTAGCACTAGAATGCACAGGTACTAAGTAACATGGGAATGCACAGATGCTATATAACATGAGAATGCACAGGTAATAAGTAATGTGGGAATGCACAGTTGTTAAATAACATGGGATACACAGATACTGAATAAGATAGGAATGCACAAATACTAGATAGAATGGGAGTGGACAGATACTAAGTAACAGGGGAGTCGACAGGTACTAATTAACATGGGATTGGACAGATACAGAGTAACAGGGGAGTGGACAGATACTAAGTAACAGGGAAGTAAACATGTATTAAGTAACATGGGAATGCACCGATGCTAAGTAACACTGGAATGTACAGGTGCTAAGTAACATGGGAATGCACAGGTATTAAGTAAGAGAGGAATGCATAGATACTAAGTGACATGGGAGTGGACAGATAGTAACAGGGGAATGGAGAAGTACTAAAAGGGGAGTGGACAAATACTAAGTAAAATGGGATTGGACAGATACTAATTAAGAGAGGAATGCACAGATACTAAGTAACGTGGGAGTTGACAGATACTGATTAACTAGGGAGAAAACAAGTATTAAGTAACATGGGAATGTACAGGTGCTAACTAACATGGGGATGCACAGGTACTAAGTAACATGGGAATGCACAGATGCTAAGTTACATGAGAATGCACAGGTATTAAGTAATGGGGGAATGCACAGGTATTAATTAACATGGGAATGCATAGATACTGAGTAGGTGAGGAATGCACTGATACTAAGTAACATAGGAGTGGACAGATACTAAGTAACTGGGGAGTGGACAGGTACTACATAACATGGGATTGGACAGATACTAAGTAGCAGGGGAATGGACAGATACTAAGTAACAGGGGAGTAGACATGTATCAAGTAACATGGGAATGTAAAGATGCTAAGTAACACTGGAATGCAAAGGTGCTAAGTAACATGGGAATGCACAGTTACTAAGTAAGAGAGGAATGCATAAATACTAAGTAACATGGGAGTGGACAGTTATTAAGTAACAGGGGAGTGGACAGGTACTAACAGTGGTGTAGGCATGTATTAAGTAACATGGGAATGCACAGATGTTAAGTAACATTGGAATGCACGGGTGCTAAGTAACATAGGAATGCTCAGGTGCAAAGTAAGATGAGAATGCACAGGTACTAAGTAATGTGGGAATGCACAAGTGCTTAGTAGCATAGGAATGCACAGATACTAAGTAAGAGAGGAATATGCAGATTTTAAGTAACATGGGAGTGGACAGATAGTAACAGGGGAGTGGACAGTTACTAAGCAACATGGGACTGGACAGATACTAAGTAAAAGAGGCATGCACAGATACTAAGTAACAGGAGAGTGGACAGATACTGATTAGCAGTGGAGGAACCAAATATTAAGTAACATGGGAATGCACAGGTGCAAAGTAACATGCAAATGCACAGGCACTAAGTAACATGAGAATGCACAGGGACTAAGTAATGTGGGATTACACATGTATTAAGTAACATGGGAATACACAGATACTGAGTAAGAGAGGAATGTGCAGATACTAAGTAACATGGAAGTGGACAGAGAGTAACAGGGAAGTGAACAGGTACTGCATAACATGGGATTGGACAGATACTAAGTAACAGGGGAGTGGACAGTTACTAAGTAACAGGAGATATCAAGTAACATGGGAATGCACAGATGCTAAGTAACACTGGAATGCACAGGTGCTAAGTGACATGGGAATGCACAGGTACTAAGTAACATGGGAATGCACAGATGCTAAGTAACATGAGAATGCACAGGTACTAAGTAATGTGGGAATGCACAGTTGTTAAGTAATATGGGAATGCACAGATACTGAGTAAGAGAGGAATGCGCAAATACTGGGTAGTATGGAAGTGGACAGATACTAAGTAACAGGGGAGTCGACAGGTACTAAGTAACATGGGATTGGACAGATACAAAGTAACAGGGGAGTGGACAGATACTAAGTAGCAGGGGAGTAAACATGTATTAAGTAACATAGGAATGCACCGATGCTAAGTAACATTGGAATGTACAGGTGCTACGTAACATGGGAATGCACAGGTACTAAGTAAAAGAGGGATGCATAGACACTAAGTAACATGGAAGTGGACAACTACTACTTTAAGTAACAGGTGAGTGGACAGATACTAACAGGGGAGTGGACAGATATTAAATAACATGGGAGTGGACAGATAATTAGTAACGGGAGTGGACATGTATTAAGTAACACGGGAATCCACAGGTACTAAATAAGAGAGGAATGCACAGATACTGAGTAAGACAGGAATGCACAGATACTATGTAACAGGGGAGTGGACAGATACCGATTAACAGGTGAGGAAACAAGTATTAAGTAACAGGGGAATGCACAGATGCTAAGTAACATTGTAATGCACAGGTGCTAAGCAAAATGGGAATGCACAGGTGCTAAGTAACATGAGAATGCACAGCTACTAAGTAATGGGGAATGCACAGTTGTTAAGTAACATGGGAATGCACAGATACTGAGTAAGAGAGGAATGCACAAGTACTAGGTAGCATGGGAGTGGACAGATGCTAAGTAACGCGACTCGACAGGTACTAAGTAACATGGGATTGGACAGATACAAAGTAACAGGTGAGTGGACAGATACAAAGTAACAGGGGAGTAAACATGTATTAAGTAACATGGGAATGCACATATGCTAAGTAGCACTGGAATGCACAGGTCCTAAGTAACGTGGGAATGCACAGCTGTTAAGTAACATGGGAATGCACAGATACTGAATAAGATACGAATGCACAAATACTAGGTAGAATGGAAGTGGACAGATACTAAGTAACAGGGGAGTTGACAGGTACTAATTAACATGGGATTGGGCAGATACAAAGTAACAGGGGAGTGGACAGATACTAAGTAACAGGGGAGTAAACATGCATTAAGTAACATGGGAATGCACCGATGCTAAGTAAAATTGGAATGCACAGGTATTAAGTAAGAGAGGAATGCATAGATACTAAGTAACATGGGAGTAGATAGCTTCTACTTTAAGTAACAGGTGAGTGGAAAGATACTAACAGGGGAGTGGAGATATATTAAATAACATGGGAGTGGACAGATGCTAAGTAACAGGGGAGTGGACAAGTATTAAATAGCATGGGAATGCACAGGTACTAAATAAGAGAGGAATGCACAGATCCTGAGTAAGAGAGGAATGCACAGATACTATGTAACAGGGAAACGGACATATACCGATTAACAGGGGAGGAAAAAGTGTTAAGTAACATGGGAATACACAGATGCTAAGTAACATTGTAATGCACAGGTGCTAAGTAAAATGGGAATGCACATGTGCTAAGTAACATGAGAATGCACAGGTACTAAGTAATGCAGAATGCACAGGTGCTTAGTAACATGGGAATGCACAGATACTAAGTAAGAGAGGAATGCGCACATACTGAGTAACATGGGAGTGGACAGATACTAAGTAACAGGGGAGTGGACAGACACTAATTACATGGGTGTGGACAGATGCTAAGTAACGGGGGAGTAGACAAGTATTACATAACATGGGAATGCACAGGTAGTAAATAAGAAAGGAATGCACAGATACTAAGTAAGAGAGGAATGCACAGATACTAACAGGGGAGTGCTCATATACTGATTAACAGGAGAGGAAACAAGTATTAAGTAACATGGGAATGCACAGGTACTAAGTAAAATGGGAATGCACAGATGCTAAGTAACATGAGAATGCACAGGTACTAAGTAACGTGGGAATGCAGATGTGTTAAGTAACATGGGAATGCACAGAAACTGAGTAAGAGAGGAATGTGCAGATACTAAGTAACATGGAAGTGGACAGATACTAAGTAATAGGGGAGTGGACAGGTACTAAGTAACATGGGATTGGAAAGACACTAAGTAACAGGGGAATAGACAGATACTAAGTAACAGGGTAGTAGACATGTATCAAGTAACATGGGAATGCACAGATGCTAAGTAACACTGGAATGCACAGGTGCTAAGTAACATGGGAATGCACAGGTACTAAGTAAGACAGGAATGCATAGATACTAAGTAACATGGGAGTAGACAGATACAAAGTAACAGGGGAGTGGACAGGTACTAAGAAACATGGGATTGGACAGATAATAAGTAACGGGAGTGGACAGATACTAAGTAACAGTGGAGTGGGCATGTATTAAGTAAAATGGGAATGTACAGATGCTAAGTAACATTGGAATCCACAGGTGCTAAGTAACATGGGAATGCACATGTGCAAAGTAAAATGAGAATGCACAGGTACTAAGTAATGTGGGAATGCACAGGTGCTTCGTAACATGGGAATGCACAGATAATACGTAAGAGAGGAATGTGCAGATACCAAGTTACATGGGAGGGGACAGATAGTAACAGGGGAATGGAGAAGTACTAAAAGGGGAGTGGACAAATACTAAGTAAAATGGGACTGGACAGATACTAATTAAGAGAGGAATGCACAGATACTAAGTAACATGGGAGTTGACAGATACTGATTAACTAGGAAGGAAACAAGTATTAAGTAACATGGGAATGTACAGGTGCTAACTAACATGAGAATGCACAGGTACTAAGTAACATGGGAATGCACAGATGCTAAGTTACATGAGAATGCACAGGTACTAAGTAATGGTGGAATGCACAGGTGTTAATTAACATGGGAATGCATAGATACTGAGCACGTGAGGAATGAACCGATACTAAGTAACATAGGAGTGGACAGATACTAAGTAACTGGGGAGTGGACAGGTACTACATAACATGGGATTGGAGAGATATTAAGTAACAGGGGAGTGGACAGATACTAAGTAACAGGGGAGTAGACATATATCAAGTAACATGGGAATGTAAAGATGCTAAGTAACACTGGAATGCAAAGGTGCTAAGTAACATGGGAATGCACAGGTACTAAGAGAGGAATGCATAGATACTAAGTAACATGGGAGTGGACAGATACTAAGTAACAGGGGAGTGGACAGGTACTAACAGTGGAGTAGGCATGTATTAAGTAACATGGGAATGCACAGATGTTAAATAGCATTGGAATGCACAGGTACTAAGTAACATATGAATGCTCAGGTGTGAAGTAAGATGAGCATGCACAGGTACTAAGTAATGTGGGAATGCACAAGTGCTTAGTAGCATGGGAATGCACCGATACTAAGTAAGAGAGGAATACACAGATATTAAGTAACATGGGAGTGGACAGATAGTAACAGGGGAGTGGACAGGTACTAAGCAACATGGGATTGGACAGATACGAAGTAAAAGAGGAATGCACAGATACTAAGTAACAGGAGAGTGGACAGATACTGATTAAGAGAGGAGGAAACAAGTATTAAGTAACATGGGAATGCACAGGTGCAAAGTAACATGTGAATGCACAGGTACTAAGTAACATGGGAATGCACAGATGCTAAGTAATGTGAGAATGCACAGGTACTAAGTAATGTGGAATTACACATGTATTAAGTAACATGGGAATGCACAGATACTGAGTAAGAGAGAAATGTGCAGATACTAAGTAACATGGAAGTGGACAGAGAGTAACAGGGAAGTGAACAGGTACTGCGTAACATGGGATTGGACAGATACTAAGTAACAGGGGAGTGGACATATACTAAGTAACATGAGATATCAAGTAACATGGGAATGCACAGACGCTAAGTAACACTGGAATGCACAGGTGCTAAGTAACATGGGAATGCACAGGTACTAAGTAACATGGGAATGCACAGATGCTAAGTAACATGAGAATGCACAGGTACTAAATAACGTGGGAATGCACAGTTGTTAAGTTACATGGGAATGCACAGATACTGAGTAAGAGAGGAATGCACAAATACTAGGTAGCGTGAGAGTGGACAGATACTAAGTAACAGGGGAGTCGGCAGGTACTAAGTTACATGGGATTGGACAGATACAAAGTAACAGGGGAGTGGACAGATACTAAGTAACAGGGGAGTAAACATGTATTAAGTAACATAGGAATGCACTGATGCTAAGTAACATTGGAATGCACAGGTGCTAAGTAACATGGGAATGCACAGGTACTAAGTACGAGAGGAATGCATAGATCCTAAGTAACATGGGAATGTACAGCTACTACTTTAAGTAACAGGTGAGTGGACAGATACTAACAGGGGAGTGGACAGATATTAAATAACATTGGAGTGGACAGATATTAAGTAACAGGGGAGTGGACAAGTATTAAGTAACATGGGAATGCACAGGTAGTAAATAAGAGAGGAATGCACAGATACTAAGGAAGAGAGGAATGCACAGATACTATGCAACAGGGGAGTGGACAGATACTGATTAACATGGGAGGATACAAGTAATAAGTAACATGGGAAATCACAGGTGCTAAGTAACATGGGAATGCACAGGTTCTAAGTAACATGGGAATGCACAGATGCTAAGTAACTGAGAATTCACAGGTACTTAGTAACGTGGGAATGCACAGGTGTTAAGTAACATAGTAATGCACAAATACTAAGTAAGAGAGGAATGCACAGATACTAAGTAACATGGGAGTAAACAGATACTAAATAACAGGGGAGTGGACAGGTACTAAGTAACATGCGATGGGATAGATACTAAGTAACAAGAGAGTGGACAGATAGTAAGTAACAGGGGAGTAGACATGTACTAAGTAACCAGGGAGATGCTAACTAACATTGTAATGCACAGGTGCTAAGTAACATGGGAATGCACAGGTGCTAAGTAACATGAGAATGCATGGGTACTAAGTAATGTGGGAATGCACAGGTGCTTAGTAACATTGGAATGCACAGATACTAAAAAAGAGAGGAATGCACAGATACTAAGTAACATAAGAGTGGACAGATACTAAGTAACATGGGAGAGGACAGATACTAAGTAATAGGGGAGTTGACAGGTACTAAGCAACATGAGAGTGGACAGATACTAAGTAACAGGGGAGTGGACAAGTATTAAGTAACATGGGAATGCACAGGAACAAAGTAAGAGAGTAATGCATATGTACTAAGTAACAGGGGAGTGGACAGATACTAAATAACATGGGAATGGACAGATACAAATTAACAGAGGACTAGACAAGTATTAAGTAACATGGGAATGCACAGGTGGTAAGTAACATGGGAATGCACAGGCACTAAGTAACATGGGAATGCACAGATGCTAAGTAACATGGAAATGCACGGATACTAAGTAACATGGGAGTGGACAGATACTAAGTAACATGGGAGTGAACAGATGTTAAGTAACAGGGGAGTGGACAGATAGTCAATATCATGGGAGTGGACAGATAGTAAATAACATGGGAGTGGACAGATACTAAGTAACGGGAGTGGACATGTATTAAGTAACATGAGACTGCACAGGTATTAAATAAGAGAGGAATGCACAGATAGTAAGTAAGAGAGTAATGCACAGATAATAAGTAGCAGAGGAGTGGACAGATACTAATTAACAGGAGAGTAAACAAGTATTAAGTAACATGGGAATGCACAGGTGCTAAGTAACATGGGGATGCACAGATACTAAGTAACATGGGAATGCACAGATGGTAGGTAACATGAGAATGCACATGTACTAAGTAACATGGGATGCACAGGTGCTTAGTAACATGTGAATGCACAGATACTAAATAAGAGAGGAATGCACAGATACTAAGTAACATGGGATTGGACAGATACTAACAGGGGAGTGAACAGATACAAAGTAAGATGGGGAGTAGACATGTATTAAGTAACATGGGAATGCACAGATGATAGCTAACACTAGAATGCACAATGGCTAAGTAATATGGGAATGCACAGGTGCTAAGTAACATGAGAATGCACAGGTACTAAGTAATTTTGGAATGCACAGTTAATTAGTAACATGGGAATGCACAGATACTAAGTAAGAGAGGAATGCACAGATACTAAGCAACATGGGAGTTGACAGATAATAACATTGGAGTGGAAAGATACTAAGTAACAGGGGAATGGACAGATACTAAATAACATGGGAGTGGACAGATACTAAGTAACATGGGAGTGGACAAGTATTAAGTAACATAGGGATGCACAGGTACTAAATAAAGGAATGCACAGATACTAAGTAAGAGATGAATGGAGATACTAAGTAACAGGGGAGTGGACAGATACCGATTATCAGGGGAGGAAACAAGTATTAAGTAAAATGGGAATGCACAGGTGCTAAGTAACATGGGAATGCACAGGTACTAAGTAACATGGGAATGCACAGATGCTAAGTAACATGAGAATGCACAGGTACTAAGTAATGTGGGAATGCACAGGTGTTACTTACCATGGAATGCACAGATACAAAGTAAGAGAGGAATGCACAGGTACTAAGTAACATGGGATTGGACAGATACTAATTAGGAGAGGAACTCACAGATACTAAGTAACAGGGGAGTGGACACATACTGATTAACAAGGGAGGAAACAAGTATTAAGTAACATGGGACTGCACAGGTGCTAAGTAACATGAGAATGCACAAGTACTTAGTAACATGGGAATGCACAGATGCTATGTAACATGAGAATGCACAGGTACTAAGTAACGTGGTAATGCACACGTGTTAAGTAACATGGGAATACACAGATACTGAGTAAGAGAGGAATGCGCAGATACTAAGTAACATGGGAGTGGACAGATATTAAGTAACAGGGGAGTAGACAAGGATTAAGTAACATGGGAATGCACAGGTACTAAATAAGAGAGGAATGCACAGATACTTAATAAGAGGGGAATGCACAGATACTATGTAACAGGGGAGTGGACAGATACCGATTAACTGGAGATGAAACAAGTATTAAGTAATATGGGAATGCACAGGTGCTAAGTAACATGGAAATGCTCAGATGCTAAGTAACATGAGAATGCACAGGTACTTAGTAACGTGGGAATGCACAGGTGTTAAGTAACATATGAATGCACAGATACTGAGTAAGAAAGGAATGCACATATACTAAGTAAAATAGGAGTGAACAGATACTAAGTAACAGGGGAGTGGACAGGGGTTAAGTAACATGGGAATCGACAGTCACTAAGTTTGAGGGGAATGGACAGATCGTAAGTAACAGGGGAGTAGACATGTATTAAGTAACATGGAATGCACAGATGCTAACTAACATTGTAATGCACCGGTGCTAAGTAACATAGGAATGCACAGGTGCTAGGTAACATGAGAATGCACAGGTACTAAGTAATGTGAGAATGCACAAGTGCTTAGTAACATGGGAGTTGACAGATACTAAGTAACAGGGAAGTGGACAGACACTAATAATGTGGGAGTGGACAGATACTAAGAAAAAAGGGAGTAGACAAGTATTAAGTAACATGGGAATGCACAGGTACTAAATAAGAGAGGAATGCACAGATACAGAGTAACTGGGAGTGGACATATACTGATTAACAGGGGAGGAAACAAGTATTAAGTAACATGGGAATGCACAGGTGTTAAGTAACATGGGAATGCATAGGTACTAAGTAACATGGGAATTCCCAGATGCTAAGTAACATGAGAATGCACAGGTACTAAGTAATTTGGGAATGCACAGGTGTTAAGTAACATGGGAATGCACAGATACTTTGTAAGAGAGGAATGTGCAGATACTAAGTAACATGGGAGTGGAGAGATACTAAGTAACAGGGGAGTGGACATGTACTAAGTAACATGGGATTGGACAGATACTAAGTAACAGGGGAGTGGACAGATATTAAGTAATAGGGGAGTAGACATGTATCAAGTAACATGAGAATGCACAGATGCTAAGTAATACTGGAATGCACAGGTGCAAAGAAGCATCATATTCATTACATGCTAACAAAAACTCCTCGGTCATACATATCACTTGTTCATGGGGGATGCTGGTAAATAGGGAAACAATACCCATTGTGACTAAGTAACAATGTTCATCCAGCATTTCAGATTGTATAAACTCAAACAAATCTTGTAAGAATTGCTGAGTGTCTTTCAACACCTGCTTCTGCTTATCTAACTGAGGCTTAAGCTTCTTTTCAACATAGATGGAAAATGGCTCAATTAGCCATCCCCCACCTGAGACTATCGGTCTTAATGGGGGGGTTCAAGAGATCTTTATGGATCTTTGGAAGACTCTGGAATATAGGGATAAATGGATGTTCAACATAAAAGTAGTCGAACATTTCTTGTGTAATCAATTGACTGGTGCAACAGTCGTATAGGCTAGAAAAAATCCTTTCCTGAACTTCAGCAATATAGTTAAACTCAACCTTTGAATAAACATTCCTATCATTCAATAACTGAAGAATGCTATCTTGATAAAAGGCAGAGTCTATAAGGACTATTGCACCACCTTTATCTGCATTCTTTATAACAATATCCCTATCACTCTCTAGTTCTAATAGGGCATTCCTTTCATCAGAATCTAAATTAACGAAATCACATCTAAAACCCCCATGTGAGTGTTTAAACATGATGTCTTGTTCACATTTCCGATAAAAAGTATCCAAAATGGGATGTAAAACCGGCTGAAACAAACTAGGTTTACGTAATGTAACATTATCAATTCTATTTCCATTTTTAGGATACATGGTTTTAAGCATAACATTACGTACAAACATCTTAATTTCAATGAGTGTCTCTGGTAGGTTAGATCTCTGTGCCGGTATGAAAGATAGACCCCATTCCAATAAAGATTTCTGGGCAGGGGTTAAAGTCTTACTGGAAATGTTATAGACTATCGATTTCTGGTGTCTATCTACATCCGTTTGATAGTCTGCATCGAGGGGTCATCTATTTGTCTCTGTCGCTTCCTTCCTCGACTCTGAGATCGCTGTTGGTAAGTTTGTTCCTTCCGATGAAAAGGAAGGGGAAGCGAGGGTATGTTTAAATTACTTGAAACATTACACTCTTTAGGATGCACATCAGGTGTAGCAGTCAAAGTATGAGAATTTAAAGGAGAAGTAACAGCATTACTGCTGGAAGCTGAAACATTACCAGTTTCAACACTGGATATATCAGTATTGGTCATCGCAGCTACTGTCACCATAGATCTAGGGATGTCTGATGTAACTAAAGGCTGGACATTAACAGAAGTACACGGCTCTATGTCATCTGTTGCCCGAATAGGAAGATTATTAGCTTGATTCATTGGCCAAGTAAAGACTTGGCCGTTCCGGAAATCTACAATGTCTCTATGTAGTTTTTTTACTTTTTTGAACTTTTAGACGTTGTTCATAAGACAAAACATTATCCATGACAGTATCTAATTTAAGCAGAAACTCTTGTTGAAATACCTGATGTAACTCAAGGTGTTTCTTGTTAATTGTCTCAGTCAATTCTTTTTCTATCGGCCTAAAATGGTCAATTAACAAACGAAGATAGTTAAACCTAAGCTCCAAGTTGAGCTGCTGCCACTTACTCAATAAATCTTCATAAACACCTCCATAGGTCAGCATAACTAAAACCCGAAGTCCTCTGGGTATAACCTTGTGGAACAAGCACACCTCCAGGTGTAACCTCTGCCATTGGAAGTGCTTCAGGTGAAACAAGTCATTCTCCAAATTCCTGGTGGCATTTAAAAGACAAACTTCATCCACAGTCAAAGTAGAATAATCACGCTCAACACCAAATGTATCTCTATCCAAAAACGGATTAGATACAATGTTTAAAAGTTTCAAAAACTTTCCATCGGTCACTTTCATAGTATCAACCCTTTGTTGTCCAGGAACATAATCAAGTTCAATGTTCGTTATACTTCCATCAGCCATGTCCCTGAAGGAGGTGAAATATAGAATAATGAAAAGGAATACAACACCCAAGGAGTAATCCGTGCCCAATAAAAAATATATAATGGCAAGGAAATATATTAGGCACTGGAGCACGGCAACAAGCATAAAATCACCAACTTTTTATTCTTTTAAGTAAGTGCTTTCACACATCCAAACTGTGCTTCATCAGACCAATAAGTTCCATTAAAACAAAGGCATATACATATAACATAAAATATTCAAAACAACCAATAAAAACATGGCATCAATCTGGTGCTTCACTATTCAATTATCATTTAAAGAGACGTCTGCCCTTCAAAACCGGTTTCATAGAAATCTTCCTGTTTAAGCCAGGAAATTTATCTGCTTGCATAACCAAAATCCAAGAGAGTTCACAACTCTCTGTATAGTTCCTGAAATCACCTCCCCTCCTATTCTCAACTATAGATTCGACTACCCTAAAACCAAATTTATGTCTGGCTCCAAAATCTATAACGTTTGGCTAATGCATTACATGAATCAGGGACACTAATGCAATAAAGATGCTCTCTCATACGTTCATGTAAAGATCTATCAGTCTTGCCTATATAAAAACATTGGCATTCCTTAAATTTAGCTAAATAAATCAGATTCTTACTACGACAAGTAGCATTAAAATTAAATTTATGCTCAATACCTGTCACAGGGTGAATAAACACATTTGACAGTCAATGTGACTGCAGAAACTACAATGACCACACACGGCCTAGTACCTGCGGAGAGTATATTTTCTCTCCTTTCTAAGACATAATCCCTATGACATAACTGTCTTTTTAAAGATTTTTTATTTTTAAAAATGAATTTATGTTTCTCTCCAACTATTCCTTTTATGTGCTCATGTTTGTTTGTTTGTTTGTGTCTTTCGGCTTTTCCCGGTTAGAGGTCACCACAGCGGAACTCCGGTCCGCTAATGATTGGCAGTAGATTTTTTTACGTGCTGGCTTGCTGGGCCTAACGCACAACCTTCATGAAGGAATGCTCATTCATGCATGTCGCCACACAGAAGACGCTCTAACTGAGAATTGAACGGGCAACGTCTAACTGTGAGGCGACAGCGCTACCACAGCACCACCACCGCAGTCTTTTATGTGCTCATCAAGATGTAAAATAGACCAGTTGTTTCTAATGATTTCTGTTATCCCTTTAACATCAGTGGTGTAAAAGAGAGACATGGAGGCATGTCTATGTGAGCCTTTATCCATAGCTACACTGGGTTCTTTTGCAGAAAAATATGGTCTAGCCTTCCCCTTTCGATGCATAAAACTTTCATATATAGGACCAGCCAGATCCTTGGTTTTGTAACCTCTATTTTTTAATTCACTGTCTAACATAACAATGTCTCTATTGAATAGCTCATCATTGTTATTAAGCCTAAATAGTCTCATACTTTGACCTTTAGCTATGTTCTTAAAAATGAAACTAGGATGCATACTATCAAGTTGCAACAAAGCATTCCTTCTACATGTCTTTCTAAATAGTGTAGTTGTGAAACCATCACGAGCATTATAACATAACTTCACATCAAGAAAATCAATTTCACCTTGTGACATATTCCATGTGAATCTTAAGAAAGAAGTAGTGCTATGTAAGTAACTAATAAACTCATGAAATCTATTTTCCGTTCCCCGCCAAACAATAAAAAGGTTGTCTACAAATCTCTTATACAACCTGACGTTGGGGGCAAACTCAGAACCAAAAATATATACATTTTCCCATTGTGCCATAATGGCATTGGTGTAGCTATTGGCACAGCATGTGCCCATAGCCACGCCAACTGCCTGAAGGAATAACTGTTCACCAAAGATAAAAATATTATTATCGAGTACAATCTCGAGAAACATACACAGTAGATCAATGGTAGAAGCATCATATTCATTACATGCTAACAAAAACTCCTTGGTCATACATATCCCTTGTTCATGGGGGATGCTGGTAAATAGGGAAACAACATCCATTGTGACGAAGTAACAACGTTCATCCAGCATTTCAGATTGTATAAACTCAAACAAATCTTGTAAGAATTGCTGAGTGTCTTTCAACACCTGCTTATCTTACTGAGGCTTAAGCTTCTTTTCAACATAGATGGAAAATGGCTCAGTTAGCCACCCCCACCTGAGACTATCGGTCTTAATGGGGGGTTCAAGAGATCTTTATGGTTCTTTGGAAGACCCTGGAATATAGGGATAAATGGATGTTCAACATAAAAGTAGTCGAACATTTCTTGTGTAATCAATTGACTGGTGTGACAGTCATATAGGCTAGAAAACATCCTTTCTTGAACTTCAGCAATATAGCTAAACTCAACCTTTGAATAAACATTCCTATCATTCAATAACTGAAGAATGCTATCTTGATAAAAGGCAGAGTCCATAACGACTATTGCACCACCTTTATCTGCATTCTTTATAACAATATCCCTATCACTCTGTAGTTCTAATAGGCATTCCTTTCATCAGAATCTAAATTAACGAAATCACATCTAAAACCCCCATGTGAGTGTTTAAACATGATGTCTTGTTCACATTTCCAATAAAAAGTATCCAAAATGGGATGTAAAACTGGCTGAAACAAACTAGGTTTACGTAATGTAACATTATCAATTCTATTTCCATTTTCAGGATACATGGTTTTAAGCATAACATTATGTACAAACATCTTAATGTCAATGAGTGTCTCTGGTAGGTTAGATCTCTGTGCAGGTATGAAAGATAGACCCTGTTACAATAAAGATTTCTGGGCAGAGGTTAAAGTCTTACTGGAAATGTTATAGACTATCGATTCCTGGTGTCTATCCACATCCGTTTGATAGTCTGCATCGAGGGGTCATCTATTTGTCTCTGTCGTTTCCTTCCTCGACTCTGAGATCGCTGTTGGTAAGTTTGTTCCTTCCGACGAAAAGGAAGGGGAAGCGAGGGTATGTTTAAATTACTTGAAACATTATGCACTTTAGGACGCACATCAGGTGTAGCAGTCAAAGTATCAGAATTTAAAGGAGAAGTAACAGGATTACTGCTGGAAGCTGAAACATTACCAGTTTCAACACTGGATATATCAGTATTGATCATCGGAGCTACTGTCACCATAGATCTAGGGATGTCTGATGTAACTAAAGGCTGGACATTAACAGAAGTACACGGCCCTATGTCATCTGTCACCTGAATAGGAAGACTATTAGCTTGATTCCTTGGCCAAGTAAAGACTTGGCCGTTCCAGAAATCTGCAATGTCTCTATGTAGTTTTTTACTTTTTTGAACTTTTAGATGTTGTTCATAAGACAAAACATTATCCATGACAGTATCTAATTAAAGGAGAAACTCTTGTTGAAATACCTGATGTAACTCAAGCTGTTTCTTGTTAATTGTCTCAGTCAATTATTTTTCTATCGGCTTAAAATGGTCAATCAACAAACAAAGATAGTTAAAACTAAGCTCCAAGTTGAGCTGCTGCCCCTTACTCAATAAATCTTCATAAACATCTCCATAGGTCAGCATAACTAAAACCCGAAGTCCTCTGGGTATAACCTTGTGGAACAAGCATGCTTCCAGGTGTAACCTCTGCCATTGGAAGCACTTCAGGTGAAACAAATCATGGGAGTGGACAGACACTAAGTAACAGGGGAGTGGACAGGTACTAAGTAACAGTGAAGTAGGCATGTATTAAGTAACATGGGAATGCACAGATGCTAAGTAACACTGGAATGCATAGGTGCTAAGTAACATGGGAATGCTCAGGTGTGAAGTAACATGAAAATGCACAGGTACTAAGTAATGTGGGAATGCACAGGTGCTTAGTAACATGGGAATGCACAGAAACTAAGTAAGAAAGGAATGCGCAGATACTAAGTAACATGGGAGTGGACAGATAGTAACATGGGAGTGGACAGGTACTAAATGACATGGGTTTGGACAGATACTAAGTAAGAGAGGAATGCACAGATACTAAGTAACAGGGGAGTGGACAGATACTGATTAAGAGGGGAGGAAACAAGTATTAAGTAACATGGGAATGCACAGGTGCTAAGTACAATGTGAATGTACAGGTACTAAGTAACATGGGATGCACAGGTGTTAAGTAACATGGGAATGCACAGATACTGAGTAAGAGAGGAATGCACAGATACTAAGTAACATGGGACTGGACAGATAATAAGTAACAGGGGAGTGAACAGATACTAAGTAACAGGGGAGTAGACATGTATTAAGTAACATGGGAATGCACAGATGATAACTAACACTGGAATGCTCAGGGGTTAAGTAATATGGAAATGTACAGGTGCTAAGTAACATGAGAATGCACAGGTACTAAGTCATGTGGGAATGCACAGGTGTGTAGTAACATGGGAGTGGACAGATACTAAGTAACAGGGGAGTGGACAGGTACTTAGCAACATGGGAGTGGACAGATACTAAGTAATATGGGAGTGGACAGATACTAAGTTACAGGGGAGTGGACAGATACTAACTAACATGGGAGTGGACAGATACTAAGTAACAGGAGAGTGGACAAGTATTAAGTAACATGTGAATGCACAGGTACTAAATAAGAAAGGAATGCACAGATACTAAGTAAGAGAGGAATGTGCAGATACTAAGTAAGATGGGAGTGGACAGATAGTAACAGGGGAGTGGAAAGGTACTAAGTAACAGGGGAGTGGACAGACACTAAGTAACAGGGGAGTAGACATATATTAAGTAACATGGGAATGCACAGATGATAACTAACACTGGAATGCACAGGTACTAAGTCATGTGGGAATGCAGAAGTGCTTAGTAACAGGGGAGTGAACAGGTACTAAGCAACAATGGAGTGGACAGATACTAAGTAACATGGGAGTGGACAGATACTAAGTAACACGGGAGTGGACAAGTATTAAGTAACATGTGAATGCACAGGTACTAAATAAGAAAGGAATGCACAGATACTAAGTAAGAGAGGAATGCACAGATAACAGGGGAGGAAACAAGTATTAAGTAAAATGGGAATGCATAGGTGCTAAGTAACATGGGAATGCACAGGTACATAGTAACATGGGAATGGACGGATTCTAAGTAACATGAGAATGCACAGGTACTAAGTAAGGGAGGAATGCACAGGTACTAAGTAACATGGGGTGGACAGGGAGTGAACAGGTACTAAGTAACATGGGATTGGACAGATACTAAGTAAGAGAGGAATGCACAGATACTAAGTAAAGGGGAGTGGACAGATACTGATTAACAGGGGAGGAAACAAGTATTAAGTAACATGGGAATGCACAGGTGCTAAGTAACACGAGAATGCACAGCTACTAAGTAAAATGGGAATGCACAGGTGCTAAATAACATGAGAATGCACAGGTAGTAAGTAATGTGGGAATGCACAGGTGTTACTTACCATGGAATGCACAGATAGTAAGTAAGAGAGGAATGCACAGGTACTAAGTTACATGGGAGTGGACAGATAGTAACAGGGGAGTGGACAGGTACTAAGTAACATGGGATTGGACAGATAGTAAGAGAGGAACACACAGATACCAAGTAACAGGGGAGTGGACACATACTGATTAACAGGGGAGGAAACAAGTATTAAGTAACATGGGAATGCACAGGTGCTAAGTAACATGAGAATGAACAAGTACTAAGTAACATTGGAATGCACAGATGTAATGTAACATGAGAATGGACAGGTACTAAGTAACATGGTAATGCATAGGTACTAAGTAACAGGGAGTGGACAGGTACTAAGTTACATGGGATTGGACATATACTAAGAAACAGGGAAGTGGGCAGATACTGATTAGCAGGGAAGAAACAAGTATTAAGTAATATGGGAATGCACAGGTACTAAGTAACATGGGAATGCACAGATGCTAAGTAGCATGAGAATGCACAGGTACTTAGTAATGTGAGAATGCACAGGTTTTAAGTAACATGGGAATGCACAGATACTAAGTAAGAGAGGAATGCACAGATACTAAGTAAAGGGGAGTGGACAGATACTGATTAACAGGGAAGGAAACAAGTATTAAGTAAAATGGGAATGCACATGTGCTAAGTAACATGGGAATGCACAGGTACTTAGTAACATGGGAATGGACGGATTCTAAGTAACATGAGAATGCACAGGTACTAAGTAATGTGAGAATGCACAGGTGTTACTTACCATGGAATACACAGATACTAAGTAAGGGAGGAATGCACAGGTACTAAGTAACATGGGAGTGGACAGATAGTAACAGGGGAGTGAACAGGTACTAAGTAACATGGGATTGGACATATACTAAGTAAGAGAGGAACACACAGATACTAAGTAACAGGGGAGTGGACACATACTGATTAACAGGGGAGGAAACAAATATTAAGTAACATGGGAATGCACAGGTGCTAAGTAACATGAGAATGCACAGCTACTAAGTAACATGGGAATGCACTGATGCTACATAACATGAGAATGCACAGGTACTAAGTAACGTGGCAATGCACAGGTGCTTAGTAACATGGGAATGCACAGATACTAAGTAAGAGAGGAATGCACAAATACTAAGTAACAGGGGAGTGGACAGATACTGATTAACAGGGGAGGAAACAAGTATTAAGTAACATGGGAATGCACAGGTGCTAAATAACATGGGAATGCACAGGTACTATGTAACATGGGAAGTGGACAGATACTTAGTAACATGAGAATGCACAGGTACTAAGTAATGTGGGAATGCACAGGTGTTACTTACCTCGGAATGCACAAATAGTAAGTAAGACAGGAATGCACAGGTACTAAGTAACATGGGAGTGGACAGATAGTAACAGGGGAGTGGACAGGTACTAAGTAACATGGGATTGGACAGATAGTAAGAGAGGAACACACAGATACCAAGTAACAGGGGAGTGGACACATACTGATTAACAGGGGAGGAAACAAGTATTAAGTAACATGGGAATGCACAGGTGCTAAGTAACATGAGAATGAACAAGTACTAAGTAACATTGGAATGCACAGATGTAATGTAACATGAGAATGGACAGGTACTAAGTAACATGGTAATGCATAGGTTTTAAGTAACATGGGAATACACAGATACTTAGCAAGAGAAGAATGCACAGATACCAAGTAATATGGGAGTGGACAGATATTAAGTAACGGGAGTGGACAAGAACTAAGTAACATGGGAATGCACAGGTACTAAGTAACATGGGAATGCACAGATGCTATGTAACATGAGAATGCACAGGTACTAAGTAACTTGGGAATTCACAGGTGTTAATTAACATGGGGATGCACAGATACTGAGTAACAGAGGATTGTGCAGATACTAAGTAACATGGGAGTGGACAGATACTAAGTAACAGGGACGTAGACATGTATTAAGTAACATGGGAATTTTTCAGATGCACAGGTACTAAGTAAGAGAGGAATACATAGATACTAAATAACATGGGAGTGGACAGATACTAAGTAACGGGGAGTGCACAGGTACTAAATTACATGGGATTGGACAGATACTAAGTAACAGGGGAGTGGACAGATAGTAAGTAACAGTGGAGTAGGCATGTATTAAGTAACATAGGAATGCACAGATGCTAAGTAACATTGGAATGCACAGGTGCTAAGTAACATGGGAATGCACAGGTGCGAAGTAACATGAGAATGCACAGGCACAAAGTAATGTGGGAATGCACAGGTTCTTAGTAACATGGGAATGCACAGACACTAAGCAAGAGAGGAATGCGCAGATACTAAGTAACATGTGAGGGGACTGATACTAAGTAACATGGGAGTGGACAGATACTAAGTAACAGGGGAGTGGACAAGTATTAAGTAACATGGGAATGCACAGGTACTAAATAAGAGAGGAATGCACAGATACTAAGAAAAGAGGAATGGACAGATACTACGTAACAGGGGAGTGAACAAGTATTAAGTAACATGGGAATGCACAGGTGCTAAATAACATAGGAATGCACAAGTACTTAGTAACGTGGGAATGCACAGGAGTTAAGTAACATGTGAATGCACAGATTCTAAGTAACATGGCAGTGGATAGATACTAAGTAACAAGGGAGTGGATAGGTACTACGTAACATGGGATTGGACATATACTAAGTAACAGGGGAGTGGACAGATACTAAGCAACAGGGGAGTGAACAAGTATTAAGTAACATGGGAATGCACAGGTGTTAAATAACATAGGAATGCACAAGTACTTAGTAACGTGGGAATGCACAGGAGTTAAGTAACATGTGAATACACAGATTCTAAGTAACATGGCAGTGAATAGATACTAAGTAACATGGGAGTGGATGGGTACGAAGTAACATGGGATTGGACAGATACTAAGTAACAGGGGAGTGGACAGATTCTAAGTTACTGGGGAGTGGACATGTATCAAGTAAAATGGGAATGCACAGGTGCTAAGTAACATGGGAATGCACAGGTACTTAGTAACATGGGAATGCACAGGTACTTAGTAACATGGGAATGCACGGATGCTAAGTAACATGAGAATGCACAGGTACTAAGTAATGTGGGAATGCACAGGTGTTACTTACCATGGAATGCACAGATACTAAGTAAGAGAAGAACACACAGATACTAATTAACAGGCGAGTGGACACATACTGATTAACAGGGGAGGAAACAAGTATTAAGTAACATGGGAATGCACAGGTGTTAAGTAACGTGAATGCACAGATATTGAGTAAGAGAGGAATGCACAGATACTAAGTAACATGGCAGTGGATAGATACTAAGTAACAAGGGAGTGGATAGGTACTAAGTAACATGGGATTGGACAGATACTAAGTAACAGGGGAGTGGACAGATACTAAGTAACAGGGGAGTGAACAAGTATTAAGTAACATGGGAATGCACAGGTGTTAAATAACATAGGAATGCACAAGTACTTAGTAACGTGGGAATGCACAGGAGTTAAGTAACATGTGAATACACAGATTCTAAGTAACATGGCAGTGGATAGATACTAAGTAACATGGGAGTGGATAGGTACTAAGTAACATGGGATTGGACAGATACTAAGTAACAGGGGAGTGGACAGATTCTAAGTTACTGGGGAGTGGACATGTATCAAGTAAAATGGGAATGCACAGGTGCTAAGTAACATGGGAATGCACAGGTACTTAGTAACATGGGAATGCACAGGTACTTAGTAACATGGGAATGCACAGGTTGCAAGTAACATGGGAATGCACAGGTACTAAGTAAGAGAGGAATACATAGATACTAAGTAACATGGGAGTGGCCAAATACTAAGTAACAGGGGAGTGGACAGGTACTAAGTTACATGGGATTGGACATATACTAAGAAACAGGGAAGTGGGCAGATACTGATTAGCAGGGGAAGAAACAAGTATTAAGTAATATGGGAATGCACAGGTACTAAGTAACATGGGAATGCACAGATGCTAAGTAGCATGAGAATGCACAGGTACTTAGTAATGTGAGAATGCACAGGTTTTAAGTAACATGGGAATGCACAGATACTGAGTAAGAGAGGAATGCACAGATACTAAGTAACATGGGAGTGAACAGATACTGATTAACAGGGGAGGAAACAAGTATTAAGTAAAATGGGAATGCACAGGTGCTAAGTAACATGGGAATGCACAGGTACTTAGTAACATGGGAATGCATGGATGCTAAGTAACATGAGAATGCACAGGTACTAAGTAATGTGGGAATGCACAGGTGTTACTTACCATGGAATGCACAGATACTAAGTAAGAGAGGAATGCACAGGTACTAAGTAACATGGGAGTGGACAGATAGTAACAGGGGAGTCAACAGGTACTAAGTAACATTGGATTGGACAGATACTAAGTAAGAGAAGAACACACAGATACTAATTAACAGGGGAGTGGACACATACTGATTAACAGGGGAGGAAACAAGTATTAAGTAACATGGGAATGCACAGGTGCTAAGTAACATGAGAATGCACAGCTACTAAGTAACATGGGAATGCACTGATGCTACATAACATGTGAATGCGCAGGTACTAAGTAACGTGGTAATGCACATGTGCTTAGTAACATGGGAATGCACAGGTGCTAAGTAACATGAGAATGCACAGGTACTAAGTAACATGGGAATGCACCGATGCTACATAACATGAGAATGCACAGGTACTAAGTAACGTGGTAATGCACAGGTGCTTAGTAACATGGGAATGCACAGATACTAAGTAAGAGAGGAATGCACAAATACTAAGTAACAGGGGAGTGAACAGATACTGATTAACAGGGGAGGAAACAAGTATTAAGTAAAATGGGAATGCACAGGTGCTAAATAACATGGGAATGCACAGGTACTAAGTAACATGGGAAGTGGACAGATACTTAGTAACATGAGAATGCACAGGTACTAAGTAATGTGGGAATGCACAGGTGTTACTTACCATGGAATGCACAAATAGTAAGTAAGAGAGGAATGCACAGGTACTAAGTAACATGGGAGTGGACAGATAGTAACAGGGGAGTGGACAGGTACTAAGTAACATGGGATTGGACAGATAGTAAGAGGGGAACACACAAATACCAAGTAACAGGGGAGTGGACACATACTGATTAACAGGGGAGGAAACAAGTATTAAGTAACATGGGAATGCACAGGTGCTAAGTAACATGAGAATGCACAGCTACTAAGTAACATGGGAATGCACTGATGCTACATAACATGAGAATGCACAGGTACTAAGTAACGTGGTAATGCACAGGTGCTTAGTAACATGGGAATGCACAGATACTAAGTAAGAGAGGAATGCACAAATACTAAGTAATATGGGAGTGGACAGATATTAAATAACGGGAGTGGACAGATATTAAATAACGGGAGTGGACAAGGACTAAGTAACATGGGAATGCACAGGTACTAAATAAGAGAGGAATGTACAGATATTTAGTAAGAGGGGAATGCACAGATACTATGTTACAGGGGAGTGGACATATACTGATTAACAGGGGAGGAACCAAGTATTAAGTAACATAGGAATGCACAGGTGCTAAGTAACATGGGAATGCACAGGTACTAAGTAACATGGGAATGCACAGATGCTATGTAACATGAGAATGCACAGGTACTAAGTAACTTGGGAATGCACAGGTGTTAAGTAACATGGGGATGCACAGATACTGAGTAACAGAAGAATGTGCAGATACTAAGTAACATGAGAGTGGACAGATACTAAGTAACAGGAACATAGACATGTATTAATTAACATGGGAATTTTTCATATGCACAGGTACTAAGTAAGAGAGGAATACATAGATACTAAATAACATGGGAGTGGACAGATACTAAGTAACAGGGGAGTGGACAGGTACTAAGTTACATGGGATTGGACAGATACTGAGTAACAGGGGAGTGGACAGATACTAAGTAACAGTGGAGTAGGCATGTATTAAGTAACATAGGAATGCACAGATGCTAAGTAACATTGGAATGCACAGGTGCTAAGTAACATGGGAATGCACAGGTACAAAGTAATGTGGGAATGCACAGGTTCTTAGTAACATGGGAATGCACAGATACTAAGCAAGAGAGGAATGTGCAGATACTAAGTAACATGTGAGTGGACTGATACTAAGTAACATGGGAGTGGACAGATACTAAGTAACAGGGGAGTGGATAAGTATTAAGTAATATGGGAATGCACAGGTACTAAATAAGAGAGGGATGCACAGATACTAAGTAAAAGAGGAATGGACAGATACTACATAACAGTAGAGTGGACATATACTGATTAACTGTGGAGGAAACAAGCATTAAGTAACATGGGAATGCACAGGTGCTAAGTAACAGAGGAATGCACAAGTATTTAGTAACGTGGGAATGCACAGGTGTTAAGTAACATGTGAATGCACAGATATTGAGTAAGAGAGGAATGCATAGATACTAAGTAACATGGCAGTGGATAGATACTAAGTAACAGGGGAGTGGACAGGTACTAAGTAACATGGGATTGGACATATACTAAGTAACAAGGGAGTGGACAGATTCTAAGTTACTGCAGAGTAGACATGTATCAAGTAACATGGGAATGCACAGATGCTAAGTAACACTGGAATGCACAGGTTGCAAGTAACATGGGAATGCACAGGTACTAAGTAAGAGAGGAATACATAGATACTAAGTAACATGGGATGGCCAAATACTAAGTAACAGGGGAGTGGACAGGTACTAAGTTACATGGGATTGGACATATACTAAGAAACAGGGGAGTGGACAGATACTGATTAGCAGGGGAAGAAACAAGTATTAAGTAATATGGGAATGCACAGGTGCTAAGTAACATGGGAATGCACAGGTTCTAAGTAACATGGGAATGCACAGATGCTAAGTAGTATGAGAATGCACGGGTACTTAGTAATGTGGGAATGCACAGGTGTTACGTAACATGGGAATGCACAGATACTGAGTAAGAGAGGAATGCACAGATACTAAGTAACATGGGAGTGAACAGATACTAAGTAACATGGGAGTGGACAGGTCCTAAGTAACATGGGATTGGACAGATACTAAGTAACAGGGGAGTGGGCAGATACTAAGTAACAGGCGAGTAGACATGTATCAAGTAACACGGATATGCACAGATGCTAAGTAACACTGGAATGCACAGGTGATAAATAACATGGGGATGCACAAGTACTAAGTAACATGGGAATGCACAGATGCTAAGTAACATGAGAATTCACTGGTACTAAGTAACGTGGGAATGCACAGGTGTTAAGTAACATGGGAATGCACAGATGCTGAGTAACAGAGGAATGCACAGATACTAAGTAACATGGGATTGGACAGATACTAAGTAACAGGGACGTAGACATGTATTAAGTAACATAGGAATTTTTCAGATGCTAAGTAACATTGGAATGCACAGGTGCTAAGCAACATGGGAATGCACAGGTACTAAGTAAGAGAGGAATGTATAGATACTAAGTAACAAGGGAGTAGACAGATACTCATTAACAGGGGATTGGACAAGTACTAAGTAACATGGGATTGGACAGACACTAAATAACAGGGGAGTGGACAGATACTAAGCAACAGGGGAGTACCTTTCCCCTCCCCTGTTACTTAGTATCTGTTCACTCCCATGTTACTTAGTATCTGTGCATTCCTCTCTTACTCAGTATCTGTGCAGTCCCATGTTACTTAATACTTGTGCATTCCCATGTTACTAAGTACCTGTGCAGATTTTTGGCTACATGTGAGGACATTTAATTTGGCCCACTCAGCTTGGGGTTCAGTTTTGTCTAGCTGTGTATTATTCAAGTGCTACCAAACAAGCAAGCATCCACTCTGTCTTACATTCTAAGTTGTTTTTTTTTTTTTTTACAGCTGAGCTTGGTTTTGGGATTCCCAGAGAACTGAATGGTTGGTTCATAATTGTGATGATCTGTTGTTAGATGTTCACCAGGTGATGGTCAGTGGCCACATTTGTTCCGAGATATCACCTTCAGTGAAACTGTTAATAATATGGGGGAGTTTTTTAACTGGCCTAGCACCAAGATTTCTTTACATACAAGATGATATGTGAAAATACTTAAATTACTAAAGTCTAGAGGCAGCATTCTCCCTGTATTAAAATATTTGCGAATTTGATGAAACACTGCAGCTCATATCCTTACACATGGACCATAGCTCACAAACCTGTAGATTTATTGTATAAATGTTCCAGAAAAATTATTTTGTGTAAAAATATTCTAAGGACAGATTAGATTTCCATATGGTTCTAGGTCCCCTTTCCCCTCTGTACAGTATAACCATCAGTGCTCCCCTGTATCAGTCATGAGCCATGTCTTATGTTGCCACTGGAGTCTCTCTAACACAGAGGCAAGAGTCAGCTAGAGTGGGTAATAATTCAGACAAATGTAGAGGCATCTGTGCTCTAACTTGCACCTTGCAATATGAGCAATGAAGACATTTCTAATTAAGGTCTTGACCCCCCTTCTCTCAGTGGTTGCCTGTGTCACAGTGAGACTACTATACTCTCTTCTTGCATGTTGGTACTGCCACGTATTCACTAATGAGGCCACGTATACACTAATGAGGGCTGCCATTACTGGTTTTGTGAACCAAAACCAAATCCATGGTGAGCAGCTGTAATTTTATCACCTGCAAGCCTTACCTTACATGTTGTAAAATAATCAGCTAGACCCCCCACCATCTCCAACTCCCAAGGGTTGGTGAGTCAGTCTTGGCTGTTCACTCATACCCTCCCCTACTTGCATCTTCCAGCGACTGGCCAGCTATTTAAACTTAGGTTATCTGGGACATGGTCAGGATTTTCTCTCTCTATTCCACAGCACCAGGAAGGTCCGCGTTCTGTTTTCGTATCCTCCCGTATGTGTCTCTTCCAGTGACTGGCCAGCTATTTAAACTTAGATTATCTTGTACATGGTCAGAATTTTATCCCTCTATTCCACAGAGCCAGGAAGGTTAGAGTTCTGTTGTAATTTAAAAGATGACTCAATTTAGTCCTGTCATTAGCTTCCACTAACAGCATGTGTCTGTGTGCTGGTATACTATCCTTTGAAAGGGTGACAACATATACTTCAAGAACTTGGCTATATCATACTTAGCCCCATCATCTTTGCTTTTGTAAATCAGAGCATGATTCTCAGGAGTGTCATCCAAAATCATCAACAAAACAGCAACAAGTCACAAAGCGTAATCACTGACCTACTTATTACAGCTCTTCCAGAAGAAGTAGAGTTACTGACCAACACCTCTTCAGTCTCCTTGGAACAAATGTGGCCACTGACCATCACCTGGTGAACCTCTAACAACAGATCATCACAATTATGAACCAACCATTCTGTTCTCTGGGAATCCCAAAACCTAGTACAGCCGTAAAAAAAAAAAAAAAAAAAAGAATGTAAGATAGAGTGTATGCTTGCTTGCTTGGTAGCATTTGAATAATACACAGCTATACAAAACTGACCCCCAAGCTGAGTGGGCCAAAATATTGTCCTTACACCTAGCCAGAAATCTACTAAAGGCATACATAGACCTTGAAGATACTGATGCATACAAATGCCCAAAATTGAAACAAAACTTTCACACTATAGCTGGGGTTTCACAAAAGGCTCTTACCCTTAGGTTTCCTAATAGGGCATTCAACATGAATAGACCAGTAAGATCATAAATGGCAGAATTAATGCATATTTTAATTGTGACTAGAATCTTGTATAAACAATGTCAATAAAATAATAGAAAATGTAGATACATTTTAAAGGGTACCCCCTAGACATTTAAAGAAAATTGTTATTCCAGGGTGACCCTGAGTCCTCTGTTCATCTAGCTGATTTAGTACAATATTTGTTGTTAACTGAAATTGCAAATCACAAATCAGACTTGCATGCACCAGGACTACTAATAAGCCTTCTGCCAAATGTTTTTATTAGCCTACGAACAAGAAAGATATTACTCTCTAATTTAGTTTGCTTTAAATGCTTTATAAAAAGGCATGTAGCAAAGTATTTCACAGCTTCTGACAAAAAATCTGCACCAATAAAGTTATTAAGCTGTTAAGCTGAAAGCACATCTACGGACTGTGATAACGTTGAACATTTAACGGCTAGAAGTTTAGAGTCTACTTTTTGTATTGTGATTGAAGTTACTCAAGGGGCATGATTACATTTAGTAGATCATTATATTCATAAGCAAAAAACAATTAGTAAACATAACCTAACCCAGGTTATTCAGAACAAAGCTAGATATAATAAAATGACTAACAAATCTAACCTATTGGTTATAACCACCAAACCTGAGAAGGTAAAAAAGGCAGGCATTCTGCCAGATACCATGAATGGCCACCATCCCACTTATATTATCAGAGAACACCAGAAAATTACCAGAAGCATATATTTAGTTCAAAACTTATATTCAACATGGAAATATTTATAGAAACTATCAGACAATGCAAATGGTCCACAGACTACACAGGGGCCCTCCAAGGCTCTATCTTAGATTCCCTTCTGTGTTTAAAGTATTTATTAACAATATGCATAAAGCAGCTAAACCTGTCCATTACACAATATGCAAACAATTCTTGCCTTGTCTGATCTGTCCCTACCCAATTCCAACTGCAAATTATTACCCTTGTATCCTTCCCCTTCATCAAAAAGTGATTAGAACAGTCTCATCCTCTGTTAAATCTCAATAAAATAGAACTAATCCTTTTATTTACCATCTACCAGTCACAGCAAGGCAAATAATTACATATAGCTTCAACAAATAACACCAAAATAGAACAGCTCACTCACACAAAGCTGTTAGGGGCTACATTTAGATTATAAACTCAAATTCAAGCATTGCAACAACACTGACATTCAGAAAACAAGCCAACAGATGCGTATATCCTATAGTTCTAAGAGATAACTCACAGACCATGGTAGGATAGTCAAAGCATCCTTACTATTATTACCTAGCCTATTATATGCATCAACTGTATTAACAGATCTGAAGGAAACCCATCTTTCAAAACTGGAATAGTACTATAATAAAAAAAAAAAAGAAATTGCCAAATTTGTCACCTGTCTTCCTTCCTAAACTTACCCCTGAGCAAACTTCTGGCTAAATCAAGCATTATAGCCCACTTACAGATAAAAATGGAACATTAAATTTTATACCAGCTAACAATAGTTTGCCCACATCCACACTATTTACATGATATTACCCTCTTCCTCACAGAAATCTGAGATCCAAAGAATGTGATTAAATAATCTATGAGCAAGACTGGCTAAATTAACTCATGGACAAAGAACCCTACCAGCTTTGCATTGGAACAGGTGTAAGGGACTATTAAGTGCTAGGCAATTAATATTGTCTTTTAAAGTCAGTAATAAAGAGAACTTTAAGGTTAAACACAGTGAAAATGGATTGCGTGATACATGAAATAGTTTGTACTAATCCCAAGTATCACATAATAGATTGTAGTGGAACACTCAGACCATCTCCAAGTAAATCCTGGTTCAAACAAAATGCCAGATCTAAACAAAATGAATAAGTGGAGCACCAGGCACAAGATACACATTTATTACATGAACTAATAAATAAGCGGAGTACCAGGCATGGGATACACATTTCAGGCACAGGATATACATTTACCACATGAACTAATAAATAAGCGGAACACCAGGCACGGGTTAACGTTTACCACATGAACTAATAAATAAGCTGAGTACCAGGCACGAGATATACATTTACCACATGAACTAATAAATAAGCGTAGTACCGGGCCTGGGATACACATTTACTACATGAGCTAATAAATAAGCTGAGCACCAGCCATAGGATATACATTTACCATATGAACAAATAAACTATGAACAAGCACTTTTACTCTCTGTGTGTTTTTCATACACAATAAAAAGAGATATTTATAGTAGCCCCATACATATAAAAAGTATGTGGCAACTCTCTTAATCAATCATAATATTGCATACTTTATTATCATCTACATCTCATGATTGCCCTAGACATGCCTACTTTTAACACAGTTTTTATACTGCCACTATCATTTATACCAAGTGAAACAATGGCATTCACATCCATAATCTACCCACATTCCATCATCTCTGTGAAATTATATACATCACCTCCTTTTGGCTGGAATTTAAGCTCTTCGTTTTTTGTTAAATATTCATAATGCTTTGAAAAGAGTGCATGTAGACTGAAAGAGGGCATAGCAGACAATATGATGATGCAGGTACCACATAACACATCCACGGAGGAGGTAGGGCCTTCATACAAAATATGATCTCATTGCTAGGATGCTAGTAAGTGCACCAAACCTTCCGATATTTGCATGCATAATGGCCCTGTCTGGATAACACTTGCCTTAGGGAATTTGAGGGAAGAATCCTCATCCCAAGGGAATGAACTGTCTCAAGTCCAATAAGGGGTGGCTCAGTGATTAAAAGATGGTGGGTTGGGGGGGGAGTGGCACCACCTAGAAAAGAAAAAAAGATCTTCAGTCAAAACCACAATCATCAAAAAAAGTATTGAGTGCATCTTCCAGATCCCCCACCATGCCCCAAGATTCTCACTACATCTTTCTAAACATACTGGAAAATATTAAGATACAAGCAAACACCCTAATACTGGGTGATTTCATCTACCCTGCCATTAACTGGGAAAACTACTCATGTACCAACACCTTTGCCCAATGGCTCTTGGAATTCATAAATTCCAACGGCCTGGATTAACTAATCCATAGTCCCACCAGGGGCTCCAATATCCTAGACCTGGTCATTACCAACATGGAAAATCGATGCTCCACACCTATGGTCACCCCCTCGTTGGTCAGGTCAGACCATAAGCTAATCACCCTTAACATCCACATCCCACCCCCACCCCCCAGTAAGGAAACCTCCATAAAAAACTTCTTCAAAGCCAACATCATGCTACTCAAGTCAGAAGTGACAAATTCATGACACCCATGCAGACAGGACCTGAAAGTTTGACTGCTGAGTCCTACACTAAGGCACTGTATGAGCACATCCACTCATGCATGAATCGTGCCATCCCAAATAGAACCAAGATGCTCTCCTCCAAAAAAAGGAAGCCAATCAGGTGGTCCCCTGCCATAAACAAACTTTACAACAAAAGAAAGAAACTGTTGCAGAAAAGAGAAAAATCCCAGGATGCAAAAAACTCCCTTACCAGCCTCAGTAAGAAGCTGAGATCCCTCATAAAATCCCCCAAAGCTAGTTATGAAAATAAAATTGCCAAAGATTCCAAAGACAACCACAAGACATTCTATAACTATGTCAAGAATCTAAATGGCAATGCTCAGATCTGCTCTGAGCTACAACAGAATGGCATTCAATATACTGACCCCAAGGATATTGCCAAACCCCCACTGTGGCAGTACTAAAACACTGAAAATGTGATAAGAGACTTAGGGACACAGGTGGACAGTGGTCTCTCACGATAACCACATCACACACACAGTCAAAATCCTTCTATGTGGCACACCTCATCACTAAGGGGCTTTCATCCAGACCAAAAAGGAGGGTCATTGTGCCCTGTACTCATCCTCATTAGACCCATTATAGAATACAATGCCCCATTTCTAAACACTCATTCACTCAATGTCACACATAGATTTCATCACAATCTGTCATAGACAGACACACACACAGATTTCACCATCATGCATATACAACCTTCATTCTATCTGTTTTAACACTCAAACACACATTTTCTTAACACCCAAGATCTCTAACACAAATAATACACAATTCAGCCTAGCTCTGACACCTTCTTAGTTTAAGCAGTACTATATGTTTTATTTTGGACAGTAAACAGTTCATAGTTTTAAAAATGTAGAAGTTTTAGTGTTCCAGCAAAAAGTAAGTAGAAAATCTTTCCAAAAAATAAAACAGAATATTGCAGCAGCGTGTGAAAAAATGTAAAGAGTTAAGTCTTGTATCTTTTAGACTACATTCTGATAAACAACACAGGTGCTGATAGTCTCAAATACACTTCCTTTTTTTGGTCAGTGACTAGCAGTCTTTAGTTCCAAACTGTCAGTGCCTCTTTTTACAGGACTTCCACTGTCTTGTAGTCTCTGCTTATAGACCCACATCTTTGAGTCAACTCCTTTGGCCTCTGTGTGTTTCCCTTCCATCACACAGACATGCTCCGGGCTCTACTGCAGTCTTGTTCCAGCAAATACTAACATTTGCTCTTGCCCTTGCCTTTTAATGGTGCAGGTACACATCTGCAATTGCTCCATCTTACCTGCAGGCATTTATTATTAAAGGGATCAGCCTGGATTTACCCCCAAGCCTGCAGTATTCTTACTCTGTTTTAGTTTAAATCTACCAGACCGTACATCCGCTTCTTCATTTGCACTGAATTTCCCAAAACTTTGAATCGTGCCTTTTCAATGTCTTTTGCAGGTACTGTACCAGCTGAACTACATGCTAAATAGAACTAAGAACTATTGAAGAAATGCAAATTGATATACACATCCATTGATTTTCACTTTGACAAAAGAACTTCCTGACAAAAAGAACACAACCACTTTATGCAAACACAGAAACACGTGTGTGTACACACTGTCACACACACACACACACACACACACACACACACACACACACACACACACACACATATATATATATATATATATATATATATATATATATATATATATATATATGGGTCCCCTTCAAAACATCCAAAACCCATAACATCTAATTTCATAACACTGAGACCAGAACATCTAAAACCCAAAACATCTAAAACCCATAACATTGAATTTTATAACATCTAACATTACAACTCACATGAAAATAACATCCCCTCCACATATAATGACATATAATAACACCAAACTACCAAACACACTTTTTACTATGTTTCTGCAAGGAGACTTGATACAGTGGGGTTAGGAAATTAATTTTTTCCCACTGTTGTGCAATCTTGGAGTTGGTATATTTAATTTATGGGAGGTGTGGGGGCAGAGCCCCCCACATGAAGGGGTGCAGGGGGGGCTTGCCCCCCTGCAGAAATGTAGTAAAATGTGTGTTTGGTAGTTTGGTGTTGTTATATGTGGAGGGGGTGTTATTTTCTTGTGATTTGTAGTGTTAGATGTTATGAAATTCAATGTTATGGGTTTTAGATGTTTTGGGTTTTAGATGTTCTGGTCTCAATGTTATGAAATTAGATGTTATGGGTTCTATATGTTTCAAAGTAGACCCATATATATATATATATATATATATATATATATATATATATATATATATATTATTTATTATTTTTCATGATTATGATGATTATGGAGCATTTGATCCCAAGATTCCCCTTTTAAAACAACTGTGCTCAATGTGATTTTCCTGGCAAATAAACATATGTGCATGCATATATCAATGAATAATCTACTGTAAATCATTTTTTAAAAGAAGAATTAGCATCAACACATCAACATTCTGCAGTGGGAGATGGGCCTGCAGGCTGCATTGCACAAGTAAGGGATGTAAGAAATGATTATTCTTTACAGCAGTTATTAGTGTTGTGTGAGCTTTTGTTACCACAGTCTGAAGAAGATTTACTGTTATGACAAATGCATTTACTATGTACTTCTGTGTGTAATAAATGATTTTGTCAACTTATTCCAAAGTTTGGGGCTACTTTGTGTAATTTTTCAGTCTGCAAGGAGAAATTGTAAAAGGAGGGAAGGATGGATGAATGGATGGATGGATGAATTGATGGACTGATATATAAATGGAAGCAAGTGTATCCTAAAGTTATAAGTTGCAGCTTTTTAGTGTTTAATAGGCTTGAAGTTATATAAAGCAATGTATTTCAGCTTTTCCCTGTTAGGCGTCGCCACAGCAGATCACCGGTCCACTTATGATTGGCAGTGGATTTTTATGGTGTCGAGTTGCCAGCCCAGTGCCTAACCTTCAAAGAAGGCACACCCATTAATGCATGGACTTACCTGCATGTCTTTAAACATCACTTGACCACAGGGAGGACATGCAAACTCTGCACAGAAGGTGCTCCAGCTGAGAATTGAACTGGCGAGCCTCTTGCTGTGAGGTGACAATGATAACCAAAGTACCACCGCGGCCATCACAATAGGTTCATAGTTATATACACTAGGCTAATGACCACCAGGGCCTTTATAAGCTTACTCATGCAATCCAACCCTATTATATCCCTATGTGTCATGAGCTTTTATTAGGAGTGGGTGTGTTAGAAAGTTTCAAGAGGTTATGTGTGCGGCGTATGCTAGTTTGTCAGAAGAACGGATTCTGATTTTCTATCCATTGGCCAAGGTTAAGCTTAAATAGAGTTAGGGATCCTTTGAAGATTAACAGACTGAAAATGTGCATGCAGGCTAGGAGTGAAGCATTCACTTTAGTGGTTAATTGCTTAGTTTGCGTATGTTTTTAGTACAACAGAGTACTTTATATTAATAATCACTACCTATCCAATGATGAGAGAACATTTATTTGTGACTGGCATGATGTAGCCTTGAGAATGAAGTTGGAGCTGATAAATTTCAGTACGAGTAAGTGAATCCACCTCTACCATCAGTCAAGTGGTAGTTACCAGCATTACACATTGGACTTTCATATTAAAAAAGACATAGCATGCCTTTTTAAAAAAAAAAAAACATGTTGTTTGCATGTAACAACTTGCACAGTAGGTCCCATGGCAATGAAAAGATTCAGCAGTGATATCTTTGATGTATACTGCACCTGTGAATATCTCTGATGTATACTGCACCTGTGAATATCTTTGATGTATACTGCACCTGTGAATATAGTTGATGTATACTGCACCTGTGACTATCCTTGATATATACTGCACCTGTGAATATTAGCATATAAGTTTACAAATATCCAATGGATTTGGAAACTCGGAGCTCTTCAGCTGTTATTTAGTTTTATTTTGATATATTTAGATCATTCTTGGAAGTTCTAACAGAGAAATACAAATTGACTGCACACTTCTATTTATCTGGCTGTGTAGGTCTGATACTTGTAATAATATGTGCATGTGTGTGTGTGTGTGTGTGTGTGTGTGTGTGTGTGTGTGTGTGTGTGTGTGTGTGTGTGTGTGTGTGTGTGTAAATAGATATTACATCTATATTTTCTAACTTGCCAGCACTGTAACAATGACAGAAGTTCACTTTGTTTCTGTTTGCATTTTGATTTGAACAGTTTTGCAGTAGGAGCTGGATTTTATCACTAATAAAAAAGCTTGTTTAACTTTTTAAAATGCCATGTTTAATGACTACTTGTAGTAAAGTTGCATAATGGACATTTCATAGTATATTTACCTTTCCCATCTTACACATGCACTTAGACTGAAAATAGCTGTGGCATGACATTAGTTTTTTGAAGTGCTTACTGCAATGTATGATACATTTTATTAGGAATAAAAAATACTTTGGCATAAAGAAACATAAACTTACTGAAGTGTGCCTTCCTAAGGCTTTGCATTGACTAACACTTATTTCTACCAAGCAGTTTTGGGGTACATCACTACTTTATTCTTTACTTTCCATTTACGGCATACTTTCATGTTCACAATCTTTCCACATATAGTTGTGAGGATAAAAACATCAATATGCAATAGCATCTGTCTCTGGTTGCAGATATGTTATAGCTGTATTTAACAAACTGGATATTGTATTTAATTAGAAAAATAGTATATTGTACTGGAATATGACAAGTGAGATCCAGCACCCTGTCTGACTACATAAGGATGTTCACAGCAAATCTATGCAAAGTAGTGTGCTATAAAGTAATGTGATGTTACACACATATTCTCATGCTGTGTGCTGATTAAAATACCATATCATGATGGAACCATAAGTATTTGACATACAGAGGAGTTCACTGTAGTGAAAAGAACATTTACTGTGCTTCTGCCTTACAATGAAACACGTGCATGGCTTCCTACATTTTGACTGTCCTGTGTCTGATGAACTACAGCCACTACCATGAGTTCCTGTGCTGTTGACCGTCTGGAAAGTGACATTTTTTTGTAATTATTTCATTTCAATTTCAGTATTAACTTTCACTTTCAAAACCTTTTGAGGTATATTTTACCATAAGGTTTGAGTATCTATTCTATTTAGTCTCAGAATTGTAGTTTCAAGTGACATTTTCTAAATCAGTTGTGAAAATACTCCTTTATTTTAACATACATAAGACGACTGATGGTAGACAGTACTTAGTTTTAAGATTTTATTGACATTGTAGCTTAATCAATATCCTACATAATTACTTTGTTTTTCAGAGGTCATAACAGTCTGAGAGATAATTACCCTACCCTTATACTAACTACCTACACGACATCATAGATTATGCAACAAATGCCAAGCAAGCAATAATGGCCAACAGGGTATGTATTATTGAATTACAGACATATGTTGCCTTCCTTCTTCCCCCTTACAGGTGATGCACAACAGGTGTCCAAGGTATCACTGACTTCCTGTTTAAATAAAAAAAAAAACTGGGTATCTTGTATAACAATGCTGAACCACTTGTGATGATAGTAGTAATTTAAGATTACAAAACATTTACTGCTTGGAAATTGCTGGACATTTTTAGCTGGCATAAAGACCATTACTGATGAGGTGCACAATGTTTTTCATATGTGCTGCACAATGGCAGACCAGAACACCTAGGCAGATGGTGCAAACAATTCCGTTTTTTTTCTGTAAATCAGACTTGTGTTTTTAGAAATCCAGGTAGAAATATAACATTTCCAATATAAATAAATTAAATGATTATGTTTCTGCACAATAATTTTAAGTTGCACTTTACGGTGGCTGGTGCTGAATCTGCTCGCCCCAACCAAGACATTATGCTGAAAGTTTCTGAAATTCTAACCCATAGCACTAGAGCTCCAGTTTGATTTTTTTCTGAATCCTTCCCACTCTTTCCTTGTTGTGGTTTTAAAAAGCTGTGTCTCTGGCTTCCAGCCATTATAGTAATTTGACTTCCAAAGCCTCCCCCCTCATGGCTATTGTCAGTTGTGTAACCTATTTAACTACTTTCCCACCCATTGTTATCCATGGATCCATGATATCAAGTCCCCACCCAGCAAACCAGTATTGTACTTAAGTAAACTTCCCTCACTACAAATTGTCTCCTGCTCATTTTCCCAGAGCTCCCACCTGCTTGGCACTTTAGCCACACTCTTACGGGGTCCTGAGTTAATCCTGCTTCATCCTTGGCAGATAAGAGCTTTATTTTATTGTTTTGTGCTTTACTTAATAGTTTAGAGTATTACTGATTTATTTTTTATTTATTTGTTGATTTTGCCTTTAAATAATTCAAAAGATCTCTAATACTTGAAATTGCCTTGTCAAGGTAATTAGTTTATGTTGCTTTGTTGTAGTACTATACTTGTAAGGAATCTTTCTTGGTGTTTTTACATCAACGGGTTAACAGTACCCTGTACAGACAAAGATGCCCAGGAAGTAAATTTTATCTATAAAACTAACATTAGAACTGCAGCTTGTAACTTAGTGTGGTAAATAATGCCATTGCTTGGAGACAAGCTTAAAGCAACTAGTTTGCACATTAAACAGCACCACTATCAAATTGTAGCACAATCTAGCCTAGTCTAGTGCCAAACCCCAAGGATGACCTAAATAGACCTTTGTAAAACCCAGTCCATAACCTACAGTAGCCCACACAAATACAGGTCCGGACAACATGAATATGCAATTTCCAAATGTCTCCATAGCCAGATTGGTAGGTATGGGCATCTTGACACAATGTACCAATAGTCTCATGTTGACAGACCACCATTTAATCTTTAAAGAAACAGACACAGTATGCAAGAGATGGACATACACAATTTCACTGGAGGCAAAAATCTCACATACAAACAGGTTTGTCAAGAACACACACACACTCTACATCCACCACATATAGTGTCCATCACACACACATAGATCAACTTATGCTGAGGCACTAGAAAGCAATCTTCCTAAACTTCAATGATCTTCTAAGTCTATAAATGGCAGAGTTTATCCTCAGCAATCCCTAAAACAGTCACCAAAAGCAACACCAAACACCACTGATATGCCTACACCCAGTGGAGCCCCAAGAGCAAATCCCATAAGACAAGCAAACACACTGCCCAGGACTCTTGTCATGGGGGACTCCATTTTATGATACACAGTCATCCCACTCACCAGACTGAACAAGGAGAAGATAATGGTTAGTTGCTTATCTGTAGCCAGGATCTGTCAAGTAACACATACACTCAAGTCACTAAACCACAGGTACCAGTATGAGTCATAGTACATGTGGTTGTTAATGACCTGAGATGTTCTTCCCTGGACTATATGAAAAAAAGCATTGTTGGTCTCTCTGAACATGTGTCTCAGGCAGGTATGTGCCTTGCACTGAGCAGCATTCTACCTTCATCAGAGATGACGTCACAGTATGAGCAAAAGATGACTGACTTCAGTAATTGGCTTAATTTCTAGCATCTTTCCCAGGGGGTTCAATATTTCTCAGCATGGGAGGACATGGTTAATAAAGCACGTTGATTCGCAAAGGATTGTCTGCACCTGTCTCCCCTAGACTTCCAAATACTGGCTAAAGCTTTATCCACCCCCTTAGAGCCTTGACAAACCTATCCACATAGTAGATAAAACCCAAAGAAACCTAAAGATGTTACTGCTCAAGGCTAGGAGCCCAAACAAGAAACTCCACACCCTACAAGCTCTCCTCAATCTGGAGATATAGACATCTGTGCCATTATCGAGACATTTTTCAAATCCCAGAAAGTACTCTGGCAATACAAGGCTTCATTGCCTTCCACACATTTAAACCATCAGCTGCACAGACAGGGACACAAGGAGTGGTTTCAATCTATATTAGCAATAGGAATACCTCTAGGTTGGTTAAAAAGAATGATGCCCTGGAATTTATCCACATGCAAATCACCATAGACAAAGTCTCATACCATATCCTAGCAAGTTATAGGTCATTCTCTATGTCCCAAGACTCCCACAGCCTACTGGAGACACTAACCATTAAACCAAATGCCCTATTCATGGGAGACTTTAACTACCTGTTTATAGACTGGAAAACATACACTGCCTCATACTTGCAGGCACAATGACTCCTGGACACATATACCCTGGCCAGACAGTGCATACATCTACCAGAGTTTCAAACAAATGGGATCTGGTACTCACTAAATGGGAGAGCACTGCAACTACCCTCCCCATGCCACATCCTCACAGGTGAGGTTGGAATACAAAGCCATCGAAATAAAAATCAACTCTGTATCCACAGCAAACCCTGTAACAGTTAGGAACTATGCCAAAACAAACAATGTTCTATTAAGCAATAGTTTTCAAGATTCAAGTGCCCCTCCTAACACCAAGTTAACAGCAACTAATGTGGAATTGTTCACAGAGACCCTGTACAACCATGTACATGGCTATATAGAGGTTGCTGAACCTACTAGAAGTAAGCCCAAAAAAACTCTAAAAACAAACCATACTGGTGGAATCTTAAACTTAATAGGGTATTTAACAAAATGAAAAAAGTCATGACTAAAATCAGAAAAAACAACTCCCATAATTACAGAAACTCTGTAATTAATTTAAACAGGAAACTAAGAGGACTAATTAAGTCCAACAAGGCCAATTATGTGGTCAAGATAACCTCGCAGGCTAAAGACAACCACAAGGCCTTCCACAACTATGTCTGAAATCTCAAAGGCAGCACACATCAGTGTTCTGAACTCGTGGTCAATGGTACCACCTTCAATGACCAGAATGGCACATCAAATTTGCTGGTGGCAAATTAATCTTAAACTTCACCTCTCACTCCCCCCCTACTTCCTCCCATGAAATACCTACTAGCATAAGCCTCCCCCAACTATTAGCAGTGAGCAGGTCCTGGTGGGATTTGCCAAGGTAAAAAATACAGCCTTTAAGGGCCGTGAAAATATCCTAGGATGCCTCCTAAATAGCTTGAAACATGACTTATCATGATTACTTGATTCACTTTTCAACTACAGCCTCAAAACAGTCTTTGTACCATTTGAATGGAGGACTGCAGCAGTTATCCCACTTCACATTTGTGGTCTATCAACTGACCCCAGAAACCACACACCTATTAGTCTAACTTGCCTAATATGCAAAGCCATGAAAAGAGTTATCATGGAAATGATAAATAAATACATGGGCAACCTTCAGACACTGGACCCAACCTAGTTTAGGTTTGTCAAGGGATGGTCATGCCTATCAAACCTGGTGTATTTCTTTAAGAAGGCCAAACAGGCAATGGATGAGGGGAAAATGGTACATACTGCCTATATGGACTTGGGTAAGGTGTTCAAAACTATACCCCACTCAAGTATAGTTTTCAAACTCACAGAAGTAGGTATAAACTACTACATAACTTGCTGGATTACCAAATGGCTCAGGGACAGGAAACAGGAAGTCAGGATTGGTGAGATCACCAAAAGACTGGCCACCAGCAGGGAACCTCAGGGCTCTGTGCTGGGACCACTCTTATTTGCATCTCCTTCTTGAATGTAAAGGCTAATGTCAAGGGCCTGTGATTGACCAAGTTCAAAGATGGCTATAAATTGGGTGCTATCATAGATTCCGCCATGACACAAGCATCTTACAAGCAGTTTTAAAATAGACAAATGACTGATGCCAAAGTAATGGATTAAAACCCAGTGCCAAGAAGTGCATTATAGTGCCTTTTGGGAAAACTGCCATCCAGGCTAATTACTTCATTAATAAGACACCCCTATGAGTTGGCCTGATAGACAGCAATCTGGCCTTTGACCAACATGTGGCCAGTGTAGTAAGAAAGTCATTGTATGCAACCCAACTTATAAGGGTATGGCATCCAGGTCCAAGGAAGTCATAGTGCCAATTTATAGGACCCTTATCAGACCCATCATTAAGTACAATGCTCCTTTTGGCATGCACTTGACCAGACATATGCAACAGCTGTAATACCCCAGAGGTTTCTTACCAGGAGAATCCAGGGTATAAACACATTGTCCTATATGGATCGATTTAAAGCCCTATCTTTATATTCAGTTTCTACAGGTTACTGAGAGACGATCTAAGCCTGGCATACAAGGCATCCTTGGATCAATCTCTGATGGACCTTTTTCACATCTGCAAAACAAACAACATTGGAACCACTAGATCCATAGATTTAGATTTTGCTTGTGACATAAATAAGACATGCTGATGAGACAGATAAGTGTCTCAAGAATCCCCATGCTATGGAACAAGCTCCCTATCCATTTGAAACAGAGTCCATCCTTAACCCTATTTAAGTGTAATCTTCACCAATGGATGGTAAACTGGAAATCACCCTAGGTCTGGCCCCCATGTCTCTGACAGACAGAGGGAGTCTGTATCCCCAAACTAACATACCCCCCCACATAACCCCAAGAAACTTCCTAACATATTCCCTCCTAATATACTCCCATGATATACAGAGGCACAGCTGGGTCAGGTTGCATAGCTAGGCTTAGAAAATCCCTCATTGTCCTGTAGCCTGGTATATACCTATGAACCAATGAACAACTACCCATGTGTCTGATATCAAAATATAACATGTTTTTATCATTGGTAACTTTGTACATTTGTTTTTACAGAGGATGAACCAATGGTGTGCATTTTATTACTCTGCACTTCACTTTTTAAGAAACTGGGTAAAAGATGTATAAGTTATTAATGTGCTAATGGTGGTCCTTTATAGTGCTGGTTGCTAGACCGTAACATCATGCTAACATGCAGTTATAATAAATAAATTAATAAATGTATGTATGCATACTATATGCACGCATATGTGTATCTGAATATATCTACATACACACACACACACACACACACACACACACACACACACACACACACACACACACACACACACACACACACACACACACACACACACACACACACACACACACATACACGCACACACACACACACACACACACACACACACACACATACACATATATGGGTCTATGTCAGATGACTGACTTTTCGTAAACTTGAAAAAAATATTGAATAGACCATATGATCAAGTTTCCAAAACTCAAACATCAAAAAAAAAAAAAAAAAATACAAAAACCTACCTTTTTATACATTTTTGCACTGGGACAAAGGCCCCCCTGCACCCCCCACTCCCTGCAAATTCTATACATAAACTCTGAGATCGCACTGCTGAAAACTCAATCAACTGATCGGGACCTGTATACATATATACCATATACACACACACACACACACATGTATATATATATATATATATATATATATATATATATATATATACATATATATATATATATATGTGTGTGTGTGTGTGTGTGTGTGTGTGTGTGTGTGTGTGTGTGTGTGTGTGTGTATATATATATATATGAAATTTTAGAATTCATGTCCTATATTAATTCATGTACATTTTCTTTTTCTTACCACATACTTACACAGTGAGTGAGGGATGAATTTCCAATTATCTAGATGCAACACTTAGGAAGGGGTATTTTTTCTTCTTAAGTTGAGGAAGGCAACTTTCCAACTTTTTCCAACTCTTTCTTATTGGTGACTTTGAGAGTCCTTTTCCAAAAAGAAGAAAGAAAGGGACATCCAAGGGGTCGAGAATGTAGAGCACGGATGAATTTTTGAATGAAAGGTTTTTTTGAAAGAACTTTTTGAAAGAACTTTGGGGTACCTACAACCCCACAGCTAACAAAACAAAAGACAAAATGCAGTGAGAGCTGGGCTGAGGGTACTGGGCACGGGCTTGGGTTGTTTGTTGTTTAGGCAGGTAGGCAGGAAAAACAAAATGATGGGCATAGTAGCTTTGCTTACTCCTACCTATACTAGTTGAACAGTTGGAATGAATTTTGTTTTTTTGAACTATTGGCTTTTTCCCCTCTTCAGAGAATTTTCATGACATTATTCCAGAGAAACCAAGTTTTGTAAAAGAGAAGGGACATGAATTTGAAGGGTTAAATCAGTAAAAAATCATCTTTCAACTAATTTTTTTGTTGTTTTAAAATAGGCACACATAGGTGTGGTGCCCATGTTCTGATTATTAATGATAGTAGTGTATATATATATACACCTCAAGGAACTTTAAGGTCCCCACAACTATTATTTATAATTGTGCAACCAAGGTGGTTTGGTTTATATGGATCTGTGTTCTATGTTGGAGTTATATATAGGGAAGACAGAAGGCCTTTAAATTAAGAATTTATGAACATGTAAATGGAATACAGAGAACTGCAGTTAAAATTTTTAAAATTCTAGGTAGCTAGGTCCCCAGGTTTAGTAGTATTTATATAAGTGTACAAAACTTAAAAAGTTTAAACTGTAGTGTGTGTGTGTGTGTGTGTGTGTGTGTGTGCAGCCTGTCATTTGTGTGTGTGTGTGTGTGTGTGTGTGTGTATATATATATATAGACTTGTTAAGATATATATATATATATATATATATATATATACATATATATATATATATATGTATGTGTGTGTGTGGGTGTGTGTAATCTATACATACACCCACACCCACACATAGGCATGCATGCACAATGTCTGTGTGCATATATCCGTCTATGTATACATATATATATATATATATATATATATATATATATATAGAGAGAGAGAGAGAGAGAGAGATGTAACTAATCACTGCCTAGAGTACAAAGTAAATTTTATGCTTGTAGTAGACTATTTTTTTTGATTTTCTGGTAAATCACTGAGTATTACAGCTGGTTAGTAGTGTCAGATATTAGAGTTTCCTACTTCTTATGATTCATAAAATGCATGTTGACATAAAATCTGTTGTTCTATTACTTTTTAAGTGAATTTAAAGTAATATAAAAAAAAATGTTCCTGATTTTAGGCCTTCATTTCTTCCTGTTATTTTTGATTTTGTCCCTATTTTTTGAGCAAAGAAATTGAGGGCTATGTCACAGAACAGACTATAAATTTTATTAGGAAATTGTTGTTATCAAGTTACAAAACTAAAACTCTGTCCTTGAAACATGTACTTGCCTTTGGTAAATATTTAGGTCAGAACTCAGTGAGACTGCATTTAGATGAATATTTAACCTAAGCTTTGCTTGTCATTTATTCTTCATTTACTTTATTGCATATGTGGGTGAAACAAAGGGAAATCAGCATGTCTGCTAGTGTGGGAGGTCAACACAGATACCTCATAATAAGGATAAGTTCATTTTTGTATGCCTTTTTCCTTCCAGTTCTAAGTTTGCTTTTGGTTTCTTGGTGTCACATTGTGTATTTATATACCTTATAGGCCACTGCACGTCATATAGGAATGTCATGAAAGATAATTGATTTCCCAGTCTTTACCAATTCCCATCTTGGTGATTAATTTTTTATGATGATTTTTCTCATTCTTTAAAGTAGGCGCTCAGTGATGTGCTCACACTGACTAGGTCCCTTACTTAACCAAATGGACTAAAACTCCTCTTGCCCATCTGGAAGAATTTCATCCCTCAAGAGGTTGCTCTGTTGGCGGACATCCCATTTCACTCAACCTCTATCTGCTGTATGTGTTTAAAAACTGTCACTATGATGCTCTCCTGTCCTTCTTATTGTCCCATGTTAAGGCAGACCCTGTCGCTCTTTGGCTAGACATTACTAAGTTATCTTCAAGTGGTCCCTGTAACTGGTATATAAGTCCCAACACCCCCTCTTTACTCACATTAATTTCTACACTTCTCGCACTTTAAAGTTTTACCACTAGCTTTGCATTGTGCAACTGTAAGCCTAGCACAAACATCTGAAAAAGAGTTATAATCAAACAACTGTAAGTAAAGAAAAAAAATAAAACAAATTGTCTACAGTGAACTGTTGACAACTAGTTGTTTTATATATAACTGGTAGCATTAAAAAACAAACAACTTAATGATTGTTTGCCTTTGATTATTCTCCACTGACCTGATGGTGTATCCCCACTCCGTTTGCTCTTGCATGCACTCAGGCTTACTCTGGTTCCCTACCCTACCCCCATTCCCACCCAACCCTGCTTCCATTACCTTTATACTCTATCCTTTAAAACCACTCCCTTTTTCTTCACCCTCTCTTCCTGCAAAACCATCCTATCACCACCAACTTCTCATTATCTCTCAAACCCCTCCCACAACCTAACTGTACTGCTACCTACCTCTTTCCTTAACTCTTACTATTCCTCCTAACAAATCTATTTACATAAACTTGCTTTATTTTACTACACTTCAACTAACCTCCCCACATCCTTACATCCTTCTAGTCAAAATGATATATCTACTGCTCTCTACAACACAGCTTATTCTACACTCAATCTCTACATCCTACCATCATTCCCTAACTAACTTTTAACATGGCCCTACTCTTCCATGCTTACATAGTCTTCCCTCAACATCCTATTCATTGCCTATCGCATCCAGTCTTTTCTCTCATCTTATTACCCATCTACATAAAATTAAACTATCCCCTCAGCACACTTTATCAATCAAACTTAAGTCCAAATAATTTTATCTTAACCTTCCCCTCTCTAGACCAAAGGTCTTAATATTTAACTTGCTTTTCTGCAGGGATATACACCCCAACCCAGGCCTTGCCACTTACTCCACTCTTCTCTCCAATCCCATTACTCACTCCTCTCCACCGTTCACCCCTCTAACAAATACTACTTCACTTACCAGAAACCTCAATATCATAGCTCTCTATACCAGTAGTTTCCTAAACAATGTCACTGAATTACACTCCTGGATATCACTACACACCCCTGATATTCTCGCCATCTCTGAAACATGGTTAAAACTCCATATATCTGATAGTGAAATCTTACTCCCTGGCTACAACATCTTCCACCAGGACAGACCCAATAAAAAGGAGGAGGAGTGTCAATACTACACTCAGAACATCTCTCCCTCAATCCTCTACCACACACTCTACCCAATTTTCACCCAGCTGAAATCATCATTGTCAACTATAATTTGAACAATCAAAATTAACTAGCCACTGCTTCCATTTATATACCTCTTGGCAACAGCATCCCTACCATTGAGCTCTTTCTTGCATGGATCTCACAAACTATCTCTTATGAAACCATAACATTAGGTGATGTTAGTATTGATTGAAATAGTCTGTCATCTAACTCCCCCATAGCTATCATTAATCTATTTTGCTTGTTCCAACTCATCACTGTCCCTACTCGTATAAATCAACAATCCAGTACTAGAACTACACTTGACTGGATTCTCACCTCCAACCCTAACCACTACCATAACCCCTCTATAATTCCTGACTCACTTAGTGATCATCTCCCTACTTCCATCCAGAGGCACTCTCCCCAAACATCTAACTCGCATGTATATATACACTGCCGCAACCTAACCAACTTCAACTCTGATGCATTTAATCAAATACTCTCCATCATGAACTGGTCATTCCTTTTTGACGTCTCCCTTGAAGAAACTGTTCTAAAATTTTACAGCATCTTCCTTCACACTCTTAATTTCTTGGCTCCCCTCAGGACAATTAGGGTTAAATCCAACTTCACACCCTGGATAAGTAAAGACACTCTCTCCCTCATGCACAGAAGAAACTATGCTTGGAAAACCTGGTATAAACTCAAAACTCTTCCCAATCTCCAGATCTATAGAGAACTTTGTAATTTAACAAAAAAAAAAAAAAAAATCAACCTAGACAAAAAAAAAAAAAACATTTTATATTAATTCTCAGTAAACCTATCACTCTAACCCCAAGAAATTCTGGAATACCATCAAGAAGCTCTTACACCCAGGGAATTCATCTGCACTAAATCCCTCCCCTAATAGCCCTATCTCTGAGACTGCCATTCTTCTGAACACCCTTTTCATAGACTCAATACAGAAATGAACTAGGACAGACACCAATACCCACACAGATACCCCCATCCTCCAACAGAACTTCCTTCTTTCTTAAGTCTATCCCTACTTCTTATATCAGATTACTAATCAACAAACTTAAACCCTGCTACCCTTCTGCTGACAATTTGCCACCTTTCTACCTCAAATTAGCAGCTTCTTCCATTGCCTATCCCATCTCCATACTTATCAATAAGTCATTTCAGGAAAATCTTGTTCCTGATATCTGTAAGAAATTCTATGTTATTCCCCTACATAAAACAAGAAACTCCACTGATCCCTCTAATTTCAGGCTTGTTGCTATTCTGTCTCCCCTTTCTGAGATTCTTGAAAAGTGCATACATAAACAGCTCATTACACATCTCGTTCAAGAAAATCTTCTCACCTCTACACAACATGTTTTTCACCCTCATCACAGCACAACCACCTCTCTAATATCCTTTACTCATTCTATCTCTGCATCTCTTGACAATAACAAATTATTCTCATGTCTGTTTCTCAACATCTCTAAAGCCTTTGACACTGTCTCACACAACCTTCTTCTCTCCAAACTTGCTTACTTTAATCTTTCCAACTGTACTCTTAGCTGGTTCTCTAGTTACCTATCAAATACACTACAGTCTGTTAAATGCCTCTCTGCAACTTCCCCATTCCTCTCCGTTCAAACCGGGTCTCCCAAGGCTCTATCCTGGGGCCCCTATTATTCAACATCTTTACTAATAATGTCTACCAATCCTGTCCACACTCCTTACATATACAATATGCTGATGACTCTACTATTATTTCTACTTCTGGCAATCTACCTCACCTATTCATCTTCACCCAAGAATCTCTGCACTATTTTGAAAAATGGCTGAGAACCAACTAACTTGTACTTAACCCTAATAAAACAAAACTCCTCCTCTTCCTCCCCAAGTCTCTTTCTCTCCAAAACCACTAATCCACCTTCTCAGGTTCCTCACTAAACAGCACTATTATCAGTGTGGAACCCCCACACTAAACTACTCAGGGTTTTCATTGATGATGAACTTAAATTTGACATTCACATCTCAATAACTGTATCAAAAAGACCCACCAAAAATGCAGACTACTTTATAGAAACAAAAAATTCCTAACACAAAAATCTAAACTGTTCTTAGCTCAGGCATACCTACTCCCTAGCCTATTATATGCTGCTCCAATCTTAACTAACCTACATAAGAATCTTTTAACTAAACTTGAAGTCATATACAATAAAACAGCTAGATTTCCCAGCAATCTCCCATTTTGCTCACACCACTGCCTTTTTCTAAACAACTCCACTGGCTAGAATTTCATCATCAACTCCTCCTGCCTCAGCTATACCTGACTCACTTGATCCATTAGCAACCCTTAGCCTGACCTACACTTGCAACTCTCATCACTCCCTATGTTCCTAACTGTGAACTATACAGCTCTAACAAACATCTCCTGCAAATCTACAAACCCAATAAATCCATTGGCAAACTACTCTGTTATCACTCAGTCACCTCTGCTTGGAACAAACTTCCTCTCTATATTCGATCACCTCATAAAACAAACGGTTTCAAGCAAGCAATAAAGGGGTATCTGCTAAACTCCTGAACCTGCTCCTGTACTGATCCAACTTAAATTCTACTTCCCACTGCCTCTATTCTCCTCTGACCTGGAATGCTTTAGCTTCATAAGTCGGTGGCTCTATAGGATATATAAATTTATCTATATTCAGTGTTGAACCCTCACAAACCCTCACAGGCTTTCCTCATTACTATATTCTCCTCTCTGTCTCTACAAGCTATTTCTTTGTCTCTTTCTATATCACTAACAGGGTTCTGTGCAACTGCAAATAGCTATACAGCTACTATCTTATTTCACTTCACTGGCTTTTACTGTTAACTTCTGTGGTGCAACTGTTTTTCTTAGGCTAAGTCTTTCTCTCACTATTGTAATGATTTATAATTTGATTATGTTGTGACATATCTCTGCTTAAATGTATTGTTACAGAATTTTGTATAATTCTTTTTCTAACTTTGAGTAGGACCAGAATGTATTTTTCTTAATATATTTAATGTTCTATTGGAGCTTTTCACCCCGGGGCTCTGCTGAAAAAGGGCACCTGCTCAGTCAGACTAACCCAGATAACAAATGCCAAATAAATAAATAATAATAAATAAATAGCTTAAAGAATGGTAAATAAGTTTAATTGCAGAATGAGAATGCCTAATTTTTAAATCAACTGAAACAAAATGTGTCCATCTCCTTTTCTTCTAGTTACTGTACATAGAAATAGATCCCCACACCCTTTAAGTAAGTAGCTGGTGAAAAGGTTTTTTTGGATTACAGGTTCAGCATAGAGCACTATTTTGTTTTCTGTAGGGCTGTACACATATTTCTGGACTGTTTTGTTTTCTGCAGGGCTGTACACATATTTCTGGACTATTTTATTTAATGCAGGGCTGTACACATATGTCTGGACTGTTTTGTTTTCTGCAGGGCTGTACACATACGTCTGGACTGTTTTGTTTTCTGCAGGGCTGTACACATATTTCTGGACTGTTTTGTTTTCTGCAGGGCTGTACATGGACTGTTTTGTTTTGGACTGTTTTGTTTTCTGCAGGGCTGTACACATATTACTGGACTGTTTTGTTTTCTACAGGGCTGTACACATATGTTTGGACTGTTTTGCTTTCTGGAGAGCTGTACACATACTTCTGGCCACAAATCATTGTAATAAAACTATCCTCCACACCAGAGGTTCAACCTGCAGTCTGGAGACTTAATGTTGGCAAGATACTTCTGTCTTTGTTTACTGTCTCAGGTTCCTCTTTGTCAGGCTAAGACCCTCATTTAAGATATCATATCTTTTTCATTTAATTGCTTTCCAGACCTCCTTGCTGTTCCCTGTAACCCTTACTCCCTTTTCTGAGTGTCTTATGATTGCCAGCATCAGAGGTCTCTTCAATATTGCTGGTAGAGGTCTAACACCGTTCATATATCCTGATGTCTGAATTTACAGTTTCTTCCTGTGTGTACCTCTGTTTATTCAACAATGTGCTCTCCTTAGCTATGCTTAGATTAGTGACTCAGATTTGTATTTTTAAGCCTTTCCCACTACAAAAAAAATAGCTTTTACATGTTGTACTTGGTCACTTTTCTCTCTCATGTTGCTGCTTGTAACATTTTCTGGACTGATTTTTATGTATACTTTCTCTATAATACATGCTGCATTATTATTTATAAAGTGCTGGTTGGCAAAATGTGAAATATACAACTGTATGCAGTCCAGCCTTTTTTAAAGTACTTTTTTGGACAAATTCTAAATTAAGTTTAATATTCTCACTCTGCTGGTGCTCTTGGTTTGTTTTTTCACCACACACTCTAACCTGTGCTGAAATACTATCACAGAAATAGGCTTAAAACAAGACACATTGATATGACATTGGAAAACTGAAAGTTGTGACGGAAGAATATGTTAGCGGAGCTGTGACTACACTTCAGAGAAAAATTGCTGTGTGATCATTACCCTTCAGAGTTAATGTCAATTATGAAAGATAAAAGAGAAAAGAAAACAAGATGAGGGAAATGCCACATATACATATATACTGACCAAAGAGAATAAAGTCATTTAATTCAAAAAAGAAACATTTGTTCAGAATAAAAGTAGATCCAATGCTGTTTTCTTGAGGTTTAGTAGCTCATAGTATAGTTTAGTGGATATGTGAACTAATTATATCAGACAAGGCTTGGTTATATTCCCACGGCCTTCTTTTACAAACCACAGAACGTGAGGCAAGTTAGTTAATAAAAACAGAAATTTTGAGTTATCCCTGAAAACAGGTGTTTATGCACCTAGTTTATTTTACCTACTTAAAAACGGCAGCACACATACATATACAACATATTTCCTCAATGCTTGATGACTTGGTAAATCCTGAAAGTAACAAATACCTCCAATGCTCATTGCACCCATTTTCAGTATGATTTATTCTGCATATTTATAATACTGCTGATACAACATATTCAGCTTTTGTTGCATCCTTTTTTGTAACAGATAGGTACGTTTGTGATTCTAAATTGAGCTAATAGATCATATCATTTCCTAGCTGTAGATTTGGAAATGTACACATTGATGACAGATTAATAAAACACATACACAGATATACACTTGCATGCAGCTATACTCTCAAGTACACACATTTTCACATAGATTTGGAAATGTACACATTGATAACAGATTAATAAAACACATGCACAGATATACACTTGCATACAGCTACACTCTCAAGCACACACATTTTCACATAGATTTGGAAATGTACACATTGATAACAGATTAATAAAACACATGCACAGATATACACTTGCATACAGCTACACTCTCAAGTACACACATTTTCACATAGATTTGGAAATGTACACACTGATAACAGATTAATAAAACAAATGCACAGATATACACTTGCATATAGCTACACTCTCACATACACACATTTTCAACACACACACACACACACACACACACACACACACACACACACACACACACACACACACACACACACACACATACACACACACACACACACACACACACACACACACACACACACACACACACACACACATTGTAATCATATTTAAATTTTATCTCTACATAGCAGCTATTAGGGTTACCACCTGTACTACTTTGCGAGGGACAGTCCCTCTTTGGTCAATTGTGCCCTGCAAAAAAACTGAACAAATGGCAAATGTCCTGAGATTTTAGGACAAAAATATTTCCTATATTTTATGTAATAGTTTATGTAATAGTTGCATAAAACAGTTATTCTGTATCTGAAACACCTAAATGTTATAAGAAACAGAATAAGCAACTAAAATGCTACAAGAATAAGCCTTTATTTAGGCAAGAAAATGAAGTTATGTCCTTTGTACTGGCCGTGGGTATGTTTCACCTTGCAAAATCTGACATTTGTACCAAAAATGTCCCACTTTGGGCATTTGAAAAGGTGGCAACCCTAGCAGCTATTGATACGTATTATAGTGTTATTTTAACAATGGAAAATTCTGGTAGTCTTCAGTGTTGAAAGGGACCAAGACATGGTAAGAAGTAGACAGTAGTTAGTGGGCATGTGCCTCTGTACAAGTACAACCTGCTGCCCTGCTGTCATCATCATCATCTTGTGACTCCTGCTATGCTGTTGACTTGATGCATATAAATGACTGTAAGTACAGCCATCTGGGGTTTATGTCTTACTGGGGAAAACCCAAATCACTAGTCCATTTTCACATGGAAAATAATTTTAGCTAACAAGAATTCCTTTTTAACATCTCTTTGGAAACAAATGAGGTCTGAGGAGACAAGATGTAACCCTGCCTCACTGAGCTGACAGTAGTGTTAAGCGGCCAGTATTCTCGCTACTCTTTGTAATGATGACAGTAGGAAAATTAATATATTCATTGGTGTTCGCAGTACACTAGTCAAAACTACATTTCCCAAATCTCTCACTATTTAACCTGATCAATTAAATATAGTCTTCCTGACAAAAGATTTTATTTTCTCAAAAGAATCTGCAAAGTGTCTGTAGGGGAAGAGATTCCCCTCTAACCCAGCCCCGCACTCCTTACCTATATAACCAACCAACTCCGAGACTGTTTCATCTCACAGCAAAGGTTGTTTCCCTTTGTGCAGGATTCTGGAACTACATAGTGTTACACTAAAAGATGTGCTGTACTAAGTAAGGCACAGTACCTCAGGCAAAAGCAATAAAATGGTCAGATAGTGTGTATGTCACACAAATGTGCTCATTAGGAAGGTTTTTCTCATGGTAATAACCCAAAAAAGCAGTCTACAGCTGAGATGTCAGTTTTCCTTGATCTAGTTAGTTGACACTAAAAGAATCTTGTTTTCACAAACTACGCATCTGCAATCACTGCAACAGAAAAGAGTATAAAACTTCATGAAAAATGTGTGCTTCAAAACCTGAAGCAATCTGGATTCACTGGACTGATGATTTGTCAAACGGATCAATATATCTTTGATGAAGTGAATACGAAATGATATCACAGTGTAGCGGTGAATGCAACCTGCCTACATTTCATTAAGACTTCTGGCACTGGTCTACACTGCAGGTTAATAATTTAGCTGGGTAGCTAATGGATTTATCCATGGTTGGTCAGTGTAGACAGGAATCATTAGGAAAAAAAAATATCTGCAATGTAATTTCCTTGGTGGGAGGGAGACTGGAAAGTACATGGAAATCACTTTAGTTATACTTAATATTTTCATAAGGGCCAATACCAAGTTATTTTTTTTTCAAAAGGTCAGCTCAGTATAATAGTTTTATAAATGACATTAGAAGATCTACAGATTCTCCTTTATAAATTCCATATATAAAGTAAATGTTTGACACATTGGATACCGCAGATAGACAAAAAGAAATAAACTGGCAGATAAGAAAGCTTGAGAAATGGATGAAGAAGTCATATTATAATGCAGGAAACTATTTAATCAGGACATTGGATCACAAAAAGGTATGCACAAAGATTGTACTGACTCAGATAGTACTGGTAGCTATCAAGAAAGGAATGGTGACAGAATTTTCACAGTGGTGCAAATATAACAGTTAATTATTACTGGACATTTGAAAGAAATGGAAGAGTGCTGGGACAGAGAAGGAAGGGTGACTTGTGGGTGGTGGGGGTGAGAGAGGTAACATTATCTGTATTTCAGCTGCTGGTAGGCAGTGCAGTGCAAGATAAGCTGTACTCCTACATTACACAAATGCAAACACTTTGGGCAGTTCCCATTGTACAACCTGAATCAAATAAAATGCTTAAAATCAGTCAATTCGTTCAAATGATCCTACGATTTTCCATTCCTGAGACCATGGTATTTTGAACGGTATTTACTAGACTGATGAATGCTAACCATAGAAGGTACAAAGCCTATACTGAAATGCCAACAAGCAGAGTTTATCTGAACTCAAAATGAAACAGCATAAAAAAGACTGGGCTACAACAGATAGAGTTAAAATATTTCCTAGAATGATGTGGACTTGTGCTGACCCACTGATTTAAAGGAGTATTGCCATCTGTAATGTAAGCAGTGTCACAAGGTCCAAAAAAAAAAAAAAACACAGGTGCCAGAAAACTCTCTCAGGGAGGATCAGCCAGGTGGAAAAGTTATTATTCATGAAGTGTTGTCTGACAAGGTGTGGAATACGCAACAGTATGCAGTCCAACCTTTTTTAGTCATTTTTTGGACAGTGAATTATACTCTGTAAAAGGCTTGCAAAAGCCGAGGCGCTAGAGCAGTTGATCAGTTTGGTGTTTTTATTAAAACGTATTGGAGTGTCATTGGCCGCTGTTCTTTTCTTCGGTGTAATGGAATAAAAGATTCTAAAATATGTTTAATATTCTCACTCTGTTGGTACTCTTGGTTTGTTTTTCAACCACATACTCTAATCTGTCCTAAAACACTGTCACAGAAACAGGCATAATTCAGGGTGCATTGATATGGCATTGGAAAACTGAAAGTTGTGATAGAAGAAAATATGCTAGTGAAGCTATGACTACACTTCAGAGAAGGATAGCTGTATGATCGTTAGCTTTCGGAGTTAGTTTTGAAAGAGAAAAGAAAAAGAAAAACAAGCCCAGCGAAATGTCCACATATACAGACATACTGAACAAAGACAATAACGTCATCCGATTCACTAGTGGACGTTTGAAAAAAAAAATGGAAAAATGCTGAGGCAGAGGAGGAAGGGTGACATGTGGGGGGGTTGAAGGAGGTAACATTATTTATGCTTCAGCTGCTGTTAGGCAGTGCTGTGCAAGGCAGTTGTACTACATTAGACAAATGCAAACACTTTGGGCATCTCATTCAAATGATCCTACAATATTCCATTCCTGAGACCATGGTATTTTGAATGTTATTTACCAGACTGATGAATACTAACTATAGAAGGTGCAAAGCCTGTACTGAATTGCCAACAAGTAGAGTTTATCTGAACTCAAAATGCAAATTGCAGAAGAAAGATAGGGTACAACAGATAAAGTCAAAATATTTCCTAGAATGATGTGGGCTTGTGCTGACCCACTTATGCAAAAGGAGTATTCCCATCTGTAATGTAGGTAGTGTCCCAAGGCCCAACTAAAAGCACAGGTGCCAGAAAACTCTCTGAAGGTGGAAAACTTAAACGTTTGCACTTGGCAGAAAATATGCAATAGGAGGCATAGGCAAAATTCTGCAGCAGGATTCCACATATTTGCTTCATTGATTGACATCTTCATATGTCATGTTATATATTAGAGGAGGACAATGTAGGCATTTAAGTAAAAAACACTCTAAATGTTGTGCTTTATCAGAGATTGGGACTCTTTCAATTAAATGTCATTTAGGAATAGGGCAAATAGTTATCCATGGACATTAGGTTTGGGCCTGATTGCCTGAGCTCAGCAGAGGAGGAAGAATCTCCCCAAAAACATATTATGAAATCTGTGTGGGTCTTTTTATAGCAGACATGTAATAGCTTTCCATTGATGGGTGCAGACAGCAGAACAATAATATAGTTTGTAAGCAGAGAGAAAGAATGTTGGAAAATACTAGAACATGAAATGAAGGAGTCTGACTGTCTTACTCCTCGGATGATGGTGTATACAAACAAATAAATAAATAAATAACACTAAGCAGATGAGCTAGGCCAAGCACTCTTTTTATCGAGTAACAAAGATATTTGTTTCAAGAACTTTCTTTCAGTTTTACAAAGTCCTTCTAAACTACATACTTTGGTATACTCTATGAAAATGTGTTAGCCCTGTTCTTGTAGTACACAGAGACAAGAAATTGTGTAGCCATGATTGG